>NC_085137.1:266810754-266899923 GCF_035046485.1 Aedes albopictus
TTATTGTTGTCAGAGAGTGAATAGCAAAACAACCCAACTTTGAGAGTTCGATGCGGGAAGCCAAAATTGAGTAAGTGGCACAGTACCGAAAGTTGAGTAATTTTAACTGACGGTTGAGTAAAAAGAACCTTGACTTAAGGTACTTTCGCCGTATACGCCTAAATGCAAACTACCTACCTAAACATCGCCTCCAGCAACTCAAAATTGGCTTCCCGCACGCAACCTCGAAGTTGGGTGGAATGAACTCACTTTTGGGTACTTTCGTTTTTCCGTGTGCATTCATGATGCGGTACTTTTGGGAAGCCTGTTCCTAACCCTCGAGCGATCGCGCTGTTGTATTTTGTACAACACGTTGAAAAAATCTCGCTTTTTGAATTCAGCAATAGCGTGGTGCTGACGCAGGTAGTCAACCGCGCGAGTTACGGAAGGTTAACCCACTGTGGTAAAGAGCTATAGTACGCTTAATGTGTAATATAAATGATTTTTACAAGTTATATTACTATCAAAATGTATTATTTGAGCTTATGAATATAGTTGTTTTAAATGTGTATTTTACAAGTGACATTATTGATAAATATTTGGATACATATTTGGGAGTTGGATGGTATGTTCTATATCATTTTTTCAAGCGATATAAATGTGTTGAGATACATCTTATATTACATGTAAGATGTTTTATAAGCCGCCATTTTTTGCGCTGTTTTGATCTTACAAGTGTTCAAAATTAAGTAAATAATACAAGAAAAATACACTACGTTTTGTATGAATAGTGAACTTTAAACACTTATATAGCTTGCTGTGTTACTTGGGTTTATGCGTTATCACAATGCCCTTTCAGGGCGCTGTTCGAACCCATTGTGGTACGCATATGCGTTTTTACAGTGTCCTTGTCAGGACGCTGCTGTGTGAACCCATTGTACAATGGTCCGAGGACCGTATACGCAATTGAGTCTACCTATATTGGATGCCAGGACATACGGGTCTAGAGGGAAATGAGATTGCTGATGAGCTAGCCATGAATGGATCTAATGAAAGGTTCATTGGCCCTGAGCCCTTCTGCGGGATCTCAGACTGCTCTGTAAAAATGGAACTGAACAAATATATGGTCAGTCAAATCACTGCAAACTGGAATGCACTTCCTCATACGAGCCAATCCAAAAGGCTCGTACCGATAAACCCCAAGAAAACCCAACAACTATTAGGTCTCAACAAAAGGGAGCTCAACATCTACACCGGTCTAATAACTGGACACTGCCTGTTTGGGGCTCCGCAGTGCCTCAAACGGGAAGTTCTCGGATTTCTGGCGGGATGGAGTCTCGCAAGACCTGGGGTACCAGAAACCCTCCGTTGATCCGGTTCGAAGGACCAAAATGTTTGGGGCTCCGCAGTGCCTCAAACGGGAAGCTCTTGAATTTCTGGCGGGATGGAGTCTCGCAAGACCTGGGGTACCAGAAATCCTCTGTTGATCCGGCTCGAAGGACCAAATGTTGAGGCGCAGCATAAGGACAGTGACAGTGGCAGCCGTGAAGTGCCCAGAGCTTGCTCAGGAGAAGCTCTCTGTTCCGTCCAGTGTGGAACAGCCCGTTTACACTGCGACATTCGTCATAGGATCCGACTTCCCCCAGAGAAGGCAGACTAGATCGTCCGTAATGGAGTTGACGAATCCCCATACCACCGAGCCCATGGCAAGCAAGAAGGAATCAGAGTCCGCTCAGGAGGAGCTCTCTGATTTGTCCTGTGTGCAACAGACTGTTCACACTGCGACATTCGCCGTGGAACCAGAGTACGCTTACAAGGAGTATTCCAAGCCGTGCAGTGATGATCTTCCAGATTTCACTGTAGAAAACCCGAGATACATGAAGATCGATCAGGATGAACGCTTCAAGCTGTCGCACGTAATGCCACTGTGTGGTGCAACAGCTGCAACCCAATGGGAGATCGTTCTTGACAAACCAAGGCTGCTGTTGGACGAAAAACCATCGCTCGCGACAGTCATCCACCAAGTGGAGTCCGCTCTTGGGGAGCCCTCCAAGCCATCAACATGTGAGATACCTCTAGTTAACCCAGCGATGTTTTCCAAGGGGTCAGAGTTGGAGACCATGAAGTGTGGAACTGTTGCAGTAGACAACGTGAAGCTGGCTCCAAACACTGCTGCACGTGTCACGATCTATGACACTAACAGCGAAAAGGAGAATTCCCGAGACCTGCCAAGACTGCAGGCCACGAAGAAGTGGCACACCAAACCAGCGAAACCACCACCAAGGACTTCTGCGAATGTTTCAAGGTCTGCTCTGGTGGGCGAGTTTATCAGTGCGGAAGCATGCTCTGAGATGGCTATCGTACTGCCTACCGAGTTTACATTCCCGAGCAAGGTGATGTCATTGGTCGAAGAGAAATGGAAGATTCGAATCAGCCGCACCTGGAAGGAGAATTCCAAGTGGCCGATGGAAACCGTCCATCGCCAACAAATCCGTGACTTGAATGGAGAAGGAAAATCCCAACCGCCTCGACGAAGACAACAGGGAAACATTCCGACGAGTCGACCACCGCTTCAACTCGATTGCAGAGAAGCCAACCGTCATCCGATGCCGTTGCTTCGACAGGAATACTTCCAGCCCGGGGGCAGTATGTTTGCGCTCATCGGACGCTCCGGTGGCGAAAGTGACCAACTTTCCCATAAACGCTTTGGTGCCCCGTTTTCCCCTATAAGACTGAGCAACGCCACTCCAGCTCCCACAAATGTAAACACGGCGACAGCGCGGGACCACTCACCACCAGCGATGATTGCGATAATGATTGATGATGACAGCTGTGAGCGAGCGCGCGTCATCGCGGCGGCGGCCAGTTAGATGAACGAGTGCATGCCGCTCGTAAGTGACCCGTGAGTGGATTCCTTCAGACAGTGCAGCCAGATAGACGGAAGATTCTAGAATGTTCTATCCGGGAGTGTTGTGGAACATTCTGGATGCATTCTAGAGTACTATATAAGGAGAGCAGAAACACCGAACAACGAAATAGTTTATTCTGACCCGGCAAACGGTCAAGTAGTGTGAAGTGATCAGTTGCAAGTGAAGTGTAATTATAAGCGTTTGCGTGGCTTCGACAACGCAAAGTATAAGTGGAATAAAGTGCTTTAAGTGTTAAAAGTACTTCCCGTGTGTTTTCTTTCTTGCGAGGAAGAAATTCCCGTTTGAGGTACTGCGGCGCCTCAACATTTGGTCCTTCGAACCGGATACCGTACCTGTGGAGTGGAACCGGCCTACAGTCCCCGGTTCACCGCTGAAGCGTCCTGCTGGTCATCGAGGCGACCAGTCGAGGAATCCCTGCCGGTCTGTGGACGATCGGCACCAACGGTGACTTCTTTGCCGCCGGCAAAGACACCATCCATCGAAGGATTTCTACCGATCGACGAGTCGGTCGGTCCCAGCGAGTCTTTCTGCTGGTCGAGGCGTGATCAGTGGAAACGAAACCCTTTCCTCTGAAGGATTTTCCGCCGGTCAGCGAGGAGATCGGCACCAGCGAGTTGTTCCCCTGGTCAACGAGGCGACCAGTCGAGGAATCTCTGCCGATCATCTGTGAACGGTTGGCATCAACGGTGACTTCTTTGCCGCCGGCAAAGACACCATCCCGTCGAAGGAATCCCGCCGATTGACGAATCAGTCGGTCCTGGTGAAGCGTCCTGCTGGTCATCGAGGCGACCAGTCGAGGAATCCCTGCCGGTCTGTGGACGATCGGCACCAACGGTGACTGCTTTGCCGCCGGCAAAGACACCATCCCGTCGAAGGAATCCCCCCGATCGACGAGTCGATCGGTCCTAGCAAGGCGTCCAGCTGGTCATCGAGGAGACCAGCCGAGGAGTTTCGTACCGGTCAACGAGAGATCGGTATCAACGGTCCTTACCGCCGGTGAGGACACCAGCGCATCGAAGAGGAATCCTGTCGGTCAGTGTACGACGAGCATCAAGGGTGACATCTTTGCCGCCGGTAAAGACGTCACCAACGAGAAGATTTCCTGCTGATCAACGAGGTCATCGGCCCCAGAAGAAGTGCTTCCCTGGTCAACGGGCGAGAGGAATTACCGCCGGTCAGTGACGATCGGCACTGGATGTGTAATTCTTGCCGCCGGCAAGACCACGAAGAAGTCAAGGTTATACCGGTCAGCGAGCCTTGCGATCGGTACCGTCAAAGCCTTCTGCTGAACAAGGAGATATCAGTGGAAGCAGGACAGCCCCTGCTAGTCACCAAGGACAAGATCGTCCGCCGATCAGTGAGGTGTTCGGTCCTAACAAAGTCGTTCCCCTGGTCAACAAGGTGACCAGTCGAGGATTTCCGCCGGTCAAAGGAGATCGGCACCGTCGGTGAATTCTTGCGTGAGCACCGAAAAGAGGACTTATCAACCAACCACCGACCGTAGAAGTGAAGAAGAGACACCACACACCGGAATTTGAGGCACCCGCCATGCATGAGACACAGCTGCTCATCCACCTCCGTGAGCAGGTCTCGCGGAAGACCCGGCACATCTTGGGAAACCTGGTAGAGGCAGAGCACGACCCGTCGAAGATGACATCATCGCTCCTGCGGGTGTATGAGAAGAAGTTAAGCATGTACTACCAGGAGTACGCCAAGCTTCACCAGGAGATCTTGGATCGCATCCCGGCATTGGAGTTCGAGGATCAGGGTGATCTGGAGATGGACTTCTACCGGCTGCACACCGAAGCGCTGCTAAGGATTGAGCAGCTATCCGCGAGCTTGGCTGGTGAGTATGAACTCAGCGAAAGTGAGCGGCTTGTTTTGAAAAGCTTTCAAAGCAGGCAGCGGCCAGAGCCTGCTCAAAAGGAGCAATCTAACAAGTTCAACGTGGTACCGTCGCATCACGTTGAGACGACCGGCAGCAATGTGGAGTCCGCTCAGGAAGAGCGCTCCAATCGGCCCAGTGTGACGCCAACAAATCACACTGTGATACCAACCCAGCCACCAGCCAAGTCGCAGTCGAAAGAGTGCCGAGCGTTTGGTGGCCTGCATAATCGGCATCAGGAGAAGTCCGTCGCAGAAGATCTCTACCACTCATCTAGTCTAGAACCGCAGGCAATCTCTGAGACGTTGAACGACCAACCGAGCATCGTTCAGAGAGAACACGATAGGTCGTCCAGTACGAAGGATACGCATCACATAACGAGATGTGACCTACCAAACAGTAAAGATCGACAAGGTGTGGAATGGAAGCGGACTTCTCTCCAGGCAGAGTTGACACCGACGAAGCTATCCTGTAGATCCTGTGTGCAGCAATCAAGTGGCACTGCGATACCCATCCAGGAAATCCAACCAGTCAGCGAGGATTGGAGACCTTCTGGAAGAACGTCACAGATTCACGACCAATCGCAGTGTGGTCGCAAGGAGCTCTTCGACGCGTCAAGAACAAACCACCAACCGAAGAATGCTCAGAAGCTGCACTGCAAGCCGGTAAGTGTCCGGAACCATCGCCAGTCGGAGTCCACTCGGGTGGAGCACTCCGACTCATCAAGTTACACCGTGAAGTCTGACGAGTCAGCAGCCCCTGGTCTACTGCATGAAGTTGATCATCGACACCGCTCGGAGCCCGCTCAGAAGAAGAACTCCAATCAGCCAAGAGTAGAATCGTATCCAAACGTGCATTCTACGACACCCGTCGATCATCCGGAATCCGCTCGGAAGGAGCATTCCAAGCTGACCAGTAGCGAGCAGCAGCTACGTCATGTGGAGTCCAGCATAAGGACAGTGACAGTGGCAGCCGTGAAGTGCCCAGAGCTTGCTCAGGAGAAGCTCTCTGTTCCGTCCAGTGTGGAACAGCCCGTTTACACTGCGACATTCGTCATAGGATCCGACTTCCCCCAGAGAAGGCAAACTAGATCGTCCGTAATGGAGTTGACGAATCCCCATACCACCGAGCCCATGGCAAGCAAGAAGGAATCAGAGTCCGCTCAGGAGGAGCTCTCTGATTTGTCCTGTGTGCAACAGACTGTTCACACTGCGACATTCGCCGTGGAACCAGAGTACGCTTACAAGGAGTATTCCAAGCCGTGCAGTGATGATCTTCCAGATTTCACTGTAGAAAACCCGAGATACATGAAGATCGATCAGGATGAACGCTTCAAGCTGTCGCACGTAATGCCACTGTGTGGTGCAACAGCTGCAACCCAATGGGAGATCGTTCTTGACAAACCAAGGCTGCTGTTGGACGAAAAACCATCGCTCGCGACAGTCATCCACCAAGTGGAGTCCGCTCTTGGGGAGCCCTCCAAGCCATCAACATGTGAGATACCTCTAGTTAACCCAGCGATGTTTTCCAAGGGGTCAGAGTTGGAGACCATGAAGTGTGGAACTGTTGCAGTAGACAACGTGAAGCTGGCTCCAAACACTGCTGCACGTGTCACGATCTATGACACTAACAGCGAAAAGGAGAATTCCCGAGACCTGCCAAGACTGCAGGCCACGAAGAAGTGGCACACCAAACCAGCGAAACCACCACCAAGGACTTCTGCGAATGTTTCAAGGTCTGCTCTGGTGGGCGAGTTTATCAGTGCGGAAGCATGCTCTGAGATGGCTATCGTACTGCCTACCGAGTTTACATTCCCGAGCAAGGTGATGTCATTGGTCGAAGAGAAATGGAAGATTCGAATCAGCCGCACCTGGAAGGAGAATTCCAAGTGGCCGATGGAAACCGTCCATCGCCAACAAATCCGTGACTTGAATGGAGAAGGAAAATCCCAACCGCCTCGACGAAGACAACAGGGAAACATTCCGACGAGTCGACCACCGCTTCAACTCGATTGCAGAGAAGCCAACCGTCATCCGATGCCGTTGCTTCGACAGGAATACTTCCAGCCCGGGGGCAGTATGTTTGCGCTCATCGGACGCTCCGGTGGCGAAAGTGACCAACTTTCCCATAAACGCTTTGGTGCCCCGTTTTCCCCTATAAGACTGAGCAACGCCACTCCAGCTCCCACAAATGTAAACACGGCGACAGCGCGGGACCACTCACCACCAGCGATGATTGCGATAATGATTGATGATGACAGCTGTGAGCGAGCGCGCGTCATCGCGGCGGCGGCCAGTTAGATGAACGAGTGCATGCCGCTCGTAAGTGACCCGTGAGTGGATTCCTTCAGACAGTGCAGCCAGATAGACGGAAGATTCTGGAATGTTCTATCCGGGAGTGTTGTGGAACATTCTGGATGCATTCTAGAGTACTATATAAGGAGAGCAGAAACACCGAACAACGAAATAGTTTATTCTGACCCGGCAAACGGTCAAGTAGTGTGAAGTGATAAGTTGCAAGTGAAGTGTAATTATAAGCGTTTGCGTGGCTTCGACAACGCAAAGTATAAGTGGAATAAAGTGCTTTAAGTGTTAAAAGTACTTCCCGTGTGTTTTCTTTCTTGCGAGGAAGAAATTCCCGTTTGAGGTACTGCGGCGCCTCAACACTGCCCCTGCAGATACCATCTACAAAAGATCAGAGCAATCCAAACCTCAAATTGCCGCTTCTGTGACGAGGAGAGGGAAACATCAGAACACATCCTCTGCTATTGCAGTGCACTCACTCAACGTAGGTTCAAAGTTCTCAGCAAGACCTTTTCAGGGCCTGCTGACATATGGATCTTATCTCCCAAGAACGTGGTTGGCTTCATAAAGCTAGTCTCGCCAGAATGGGGGAGTCACATACTGTAACACAAGATCTCTATTCATCAATAATAGATGGTCTTGAGTTCAGTCGATACCAAGGTATCTCAGACAAATATGTTACTGAGATAACTTGCGTACCTCACAGCAAAAGGGTATATCACAATAGTTCTAAAATCTGGACGCAGTGATCTTCACCAGACAAACGAGAGAGAGGGCCGTATTTAAGTGGCTCTGGAGCCAACCTACTGATACCTGATACCCGGTTACCAAATGTCCAATCCTGCCGGGGCCCGTGGCGTAGTGGCTACTCGTTGGCTTCATAAGCAGATGGTCATGGGTTCGATCCCAGCCCCGGCACTTTCGTGAGTTGCTCTTTCCCCCTGAGAGCAGCTGACAATGACCCTCTTCTGACAATGAAAATTTCTATCAGAGTGAGCAGGACAGCACCAAAACATGGACGCAGTAAAATTCAAAAACAAAAGAATTTTGCCAGCATACACAGGCTAATTGCTTATATGCTAGTACCTTCCATTATAATTACCTTGGTTTCAACTATGTTTTCAATGAGTGCCCTCATATTCTCGGTAGATCCATCATAGTGGATACCAAATCTGGTCTTGAATCTCTTAACGAAGTATGTTTTCACGAACTGGAGTCAATTTTGTAAATTGGGACATAAATCTCCATACATGTGTTCAAAATTAATATATTATTCGTGACGTCCTCCAGACCAGTGCCTAAAAAATCAGCCCAATGATGATCAATCAGTGCGAAAACTAACACAAATACACGAACGCAGTCACCACCCGAATAAAAAATACAGTAGAAAAACCGAACGTTGAATTGTAACAGTACTATTTAAAACCATATTTTTACAATAGACACCACTGTCAAAATAAAAATACAAAAACAATAAATGTAAATGTAGACACCATACAGTAAATTGTAAATAAGATTTTTACAATATACTATACGGGTTGTTAAGTATCGTAACAATATAAAAAAATATTTTTCTCCATATATATTTTTTTGCAAAACCATACATTTTATTGTTAATGAATTGTTCAAAATACTTATACGTGGGTTTAAACATACCGTACATTGTATGGTACATGTATGGTTTCAAACAATAAAATGTACCGTAAATATATATTTTTTAATTGTAATTTCACTACTGGTTAAACATATAATTAAATGGTTTTAGAATGGTTCACTTTTTTGTGTTGTATTATTTTACATTACATAAACCATAGGATTTTATATTATCTTATCATGTTCCTTCTGTTAATGGCATTTCTAGCCAAACTAACCTAAACTCGTCTAAGTCTGAGTAGTCTCTGATTGCATTTACATTTGAAGCTTAGGCTCCCATGTCCCACCAGCCAGATAACTGGCTTTTGCAAACTAAGCATTATTTGTGGCAACACTTTGAGCGGCATGATGAAACTATGCCGAGCGTGCTAAGTGTTATTAGACCTCTAATGTAGTTGCATGAAGTGGGTGACGAGGTACATAAGTATCAGTACAGCGTGCTTAACTGTTATTGCAATATTGAGGCTCCAGTTTGACTGAAGTTTGAAATACATAACAACTCATGAGAAAACTGTCAAGTTCGATTCAAATATAAGTTAGGTTAAAAAGCGAACCCGCAGACGAACTTATATCAGAAGTCGTTTCAATGTCCAGTCCATATGTTAAAGATGGCTCTACGTCAAAGATAAATCGCATTTGATTCGGTTGTGGTAGAAGGCAAGATCTCATGAAAGAAGGGGAGAAAATTCCCCTAAATGCAAATACAGAAAGAATAGTGTTAAGCTCATCCACTGATTTACGGTAATCTGATCTGCGTTTTTCCGGGTTGACCTACATTCGTATTCCTCTCATCGCACTCTACATATGGTCGGCGTTCAATCAGACCGGACCATCTGTTTTTCAATGATTTTGGGAAAATATCTTGCAAGCACTTGGGATATCAAATTGAGTGCATTATTTTCTGAAAATATGTAGTTCTCTCACCCATCTGCATCAAAGAAACGTCAAAAAGTTCAGAGGTATCGAATTCCTTCGCTTACTTTTAGCTGCTAAAAAAATCGCGTAGTCCACTCTGACTTAACGCCGACCATATGTACCTAGCCCGCCATATCTCTTGGATCCGCAATCCTTAGGACACCTGGCTTACCACTTTTTTAAACATTGTATTGACTTTAAATAAATTTTCAACTTATTCACTTTTTTTCGCTTTCCTTTCCTTTGCATCAAAAAGTCACGAACATCAACAAAACAAAGCACGGAAAAATGTAAAACTGAATAAATAATTAAAGATGTACGGAAAAATTATATTTCGGAAAAGTGAATGGTTCAAACGTAAGAAAAACAGTATAATATATTGTTACATAAAGATCGGATGTAAATGTATAGTAGCTACAATGTGCGCAGCTTTTAACGAACCATTCCATTACAATACACTTTATTGTAGCCGGTACACTGTATGGTACAGGAATGGTTTTCACCAAATACCCTATGAGAGCGACGCTTCTGGCCCGTTTACATATTTGCTAATTCTACGCGACAGTTCATTTTCGAGCAGTATTGGCGTCAATTTAGCGCAATGTAAACACTTTTTAGCAGACAATAAATTAAGCATGACAAAATCAGAAGCTTCTGAATTCGGTGTTAAAACTAGTGGACAATAATGAGGATATTAGATTGTCCGACACAATTAGCATCATGTAAACGGTCTGCAAGACGAATTGTCAGCTAATTATGCCATCACGCCAGTTTTATTGGCAGATAGGGAAGTGTTTACATTACGATAGTTTGGTACCAACACAGTCCGACAATTTATTGTCCCAGATTTAGCAGCTAAATTTTTAGCGACAATGTAAACGATACTAGCGTGGGATAAATTGTCCGACAGAATATTGTCACGTTTTATTATCACATATGTAAACGGGCCATTCGTAGTGTAATCAACCGTAGCTGAAGTTCAGTTTTGATCTTCACCGCGGGCTCGGTGAATATGAATTTGACTTTTTAAAATTGGAATTGAATTTTTGTGTTTTTAGACTTTTTAAGGCAGGTAAATGTCGATATTTTGCTCTAATTTTATTTATCAAGCTTGCCTTAGGTAAATGGTATGCACCAGCAGCACTTTTTCCTTTTAAATCGTGCTTAAACCAAAAAATATCAATTTGAGATGAATATGCTGACTTTGAATATCAGTTTGTGGTTGAAATTCAGCAGACAGCGAGGTACCTTATGAATTTTTCATTGCTTGAGCTTCAGAGAGTGGCACACGGGTTGAAGAGACGATAATCAAAACAAAAATAAATCTACGACGCAGGAGCTACTGGGCGTCTGTGCGGATGACTGTAATTTGACAAATTAAGACACTGCTCTATAGGGATGGCATGTCACGCAGAAATTGTGCCCATTTACGCTCATCTTTCACTGAACTTCTCAGTTACATTTACCTTACAAAAGAGAAAGAGAAAAAACGCGCAATAAAATGTACATAATTTCTCTCACGCAGAGTTTTTGTGCGGGTGATTAGAGTGCTGCGTGAGAGCAATGAGAGCCCGCAAGTCATAATCCCAGTGCGCAATTTCTGCGCGCACGCAGAAAAAACAGAACTCAGTGCACACGCAGCACGCTAACTCACACCGACACAGCGGCTGTGTTGGTCGCTCTCAAATCGACCCTCTTTACATGCCGCACATTTTGTGTGTTGCATGGGCCTTACTCATTCCTGTGTGAAGGTTCCACCATGTGTGGAAAACACACATTCTGTGGAACGCCTGGAATATGGAATCCGCTCCCATATTAGGTGTTGTTTTGGGAAGTTGAAAAAAACATGCAATTTTCATAATTTTCAGAGATTTTTTGCATCGAATAGCTGAAGCACTTGGAAATGCGTCAAAACCATTTCCATTTCCATCTGCTTTCCAGCTTTTCGATGGAAAAAATCTCGAAAATCCTCCTCATGTTTACACTTTGTCAAACTGTTTGACTGCGGCTCGGGAGACGATTGACTGTTCCGTTTCCACCGAGCCGCACAAAAATGAGTATGAGGCCGGGAACACATGGAATGTGTGTGGCGCGCACACATTTTAAACACATTCGGTCATTTGTGCATGTGTTGCAGCGCTCTGTGCGTTGCCAACACAGCCGATGAGCGAGAAAAAATAGCGTGAATGTGTTCAAAGGGGTCAATGTTGCTTGAGCATTTGGTGAACCGAAAGCATGCCAGTGAGTCCAAATCCCGCTTAGGCCGTTCGCAATGCTGTTTTATTTTGTATGGCGAGTTTTAAAAATTTTAAAACTCGCCATACAAAATAAAACAGCATTGCGAATGGTCTGGGGTATCAAATCCTGTGATATCAGAGACAAGCAGACGTCTTAAGCTGGTCAAGGACTTACAGTTGATGAATATTTTGGTTCCAAATTCCACCAACAGGTGGTGCTAGTGAGCTAACAAATTTTGTTTTTCATATATATCAGGAAAATTTGCAAAAAATTGCAACTAGCGCCGCCTAGCTGCAGAAACTTGAAGCAAACGATAATTATTCTGAAAGCCCTTGATCTACCAAACAATTTTGCCGAAGACACCATCTTTCTAAAGAATCAGACTGCTGAGATATGTGAAATGTAAAATTTGTACGCTATCTAGCGCCGCCTAGCGTTGAAACCACGAATCACACGGCCCATATTCTGAAAGCCCTTGACCAGCTGAACAACTTTGCCGAAGAAACCAACTCTCTAAGTAATCAGGATCCTGATATATATGGGATGGAAATTTTGTAAGTGTTGCATCTGCTTGGCTAAGATATCACAGCGGTGGAATTTTGAATCTTAAATCTTATTATCGGTTAGTCCTTGACCAGCCAAACAACTTTGCCGAAGACACCAACTTTCTATGTAATCAGGATCATGAGATATATGAGATTGAAATTTCGTTAGTCTCACATCTATTTGTCTGTGATTTATATGATATCTTAGACAAGCAAGTACTTTCATACTCCTGTAGTACACACAGTATTGCACTGGAAGCACGACTGAGTGCGCTCTCAACACGAATTTTTGTGTGCACATTTTCTGCGCGCACAAAATGTGCACGCAGAAACTGAAAAAAACATGTTTGTTCTAACATTTGTTTGAGCACTCATTTTGAGGTTGCCGCGATGGATGCCAGAGAGTGAGCGGCTGGTTTGTTTGTGAAAAAAGTTGCGTAGTTCACCCTCGCTCTCGTTGAAAGTCGTGTCGTGTGTAAAGTGTACGTTTTCTCTTCTCACGTTTCGCACTGAGGAGCATGCCATCTCTAGCAGTGCTCTAGACTAACAAGTTTTCATACCTTAAAAACTGAAAATCCCTGAAAAACGGAGGGGGTGTGTTTTGCCTCTACAGTGTTTATAACTCCTGATGCCCCTAATGATCACATCCATCGGCCGTCGGTCTTTTCAGAATTACACTTTTAAAGAGATGAACAAAAATGGGACTGAAAATCTCTATACATAATAAAATGATTACAATAAAAATACATTAGGAATTATAAAAATATGGATGTCAGCTCAGTTAAACAAGCAGAAATCGATGCCACTGTTTTCTGCTGCTGTAATTTTTATGCATTTATGAAAGTTTAATTGGTTTACCCTAGCACAGAATAAATCGATTCAGGCAATTTTTATTTGACGTCAATCATTCGTAGACCGTAATTCGTAGACCATTAGGGGTGATACACAAATTATTTCACGCAAGAAACGACCATTTCCAACCCAACCTCCACCCCCTAATGCCACACTTTTTGTATGAGACCTTCATTTTTTTGTATGGGTCGTCACGTTATGCGAAAAACTCACCCCCTCCCCCCACAAGCGTGACGTAATTTGTGCATGACCCCTTAACGGGGCGTGGCTCGTTGATTTCGAAAAAAAAATATTTTATTTCATTCAACTACACATTTTAATACATAATTATTCGAACGATAATGCACTAATACCCCGGACAGACATGTGATACGAGTGTGATTCCTGTACAACGGTACGCAGTGTCAAGAAATTTTTAACAAGACTGACTTGAACTGAGAGAGTTTTCAGTATGGTACTCATTTCAAGCGCAATTGTACAGTGATTCTTGTATCACATGTGTGTCATAAGTATAAGGTACCGGCCAGAGTGGACGCGCAACGCGACGCGGCGCGGAAATTTGCACGCAAAGGTATAACAATCAATAATAAGGAGCTGTCAAATCGTATGGGAAATCCGCGCCGCGTCGCGTGACGCGTCCACTGTGGCCGTACTCTAAGTTACAATGCATATAAATTACAACAGTTAAAATTAGGACTGATAGAATAATACACTGAAAGTTGGCTTGCGGCAATGATCAGCATAAAAATGTTTTCAAATTTACCATGGTAAATCGTGATCATCGACCCACAAACGCTTCTTCTGTGCGTTTGGTTTCTTTTCATATCAACCAGTTCGATAGTTTAGTGGTAGCGTGCGAGTCTGGCGATTTCAAGGTTCTTGGTTCGAATCCGGTTGCCACCAGAAACTTTTTTTAATTGTAAATCGGGTCCACGGTAGAATTGAAAACATTCATCTGTTGAATTGAAACGAAATTCAGTCTGCACACATTTAGTGGCGTTGTATATTTAAATTGACCCTCAGAATAGTAATTTCAACCGCAAGCCGTCTTTCAGTGTATGCTTATTGATGTACATTAGACTTTCAAGTTTCATCGTGCTCATATGAGGAATCTACTTTTTTCAACAGCTGCACATTAACAAATGTTCTTTTTTTTTCTTTGCACCGCATGTTTTTTTGCTTTATTTAACAACACTTCAAAAATACTAAAATGTAGGATAGATAACTTTTGTTTTATTCTTGTTAAAACCTTTCTGTTTAAATAATTGCTTTTATTTCAAAAGTGACATAAATTAAGAAGCTTCAGCGAACAATGCTATAAAATGCGAGGAATCCACAAAATCTCATTTTTATTAAATAATGGTATTTATAATCATATGTGAAGCGAAATTTGCATTTAATACCATCCCATCTCATTAAGAAATTGTCTAACCATGCTGATATTTTTTCTATTGACCCCACCCTGTTTCAAGAATTTTCACTATGTATAAAAGCAGTGTCATGATTTGACAAAATTCATAAAACAGTTTATTCATTCATGACCTGTATAAAATGAATAACTTAGTCCCCGAACCCGAATCTATGAAAAACACAATCTGAACCATATGGTACAAGATAGCTTCACTCGGCATTCGTGACACAGATATCAGATTATGGTGCACTTATTAACGTCGTAAAATAGATGATAACTTATCTTACATCAATTATTAGATTGATAAACATGTGCAAATCTCTTAACAATCGTGATTTTGACTGGGCGTTAAACTCATTTTTTCATTACTTACTGTCTTCAACTAGCAAAACAAAGGATAAGACACAACAAATTGTGTTTTTATGAGTATTTGGAATCACTACACTTCACTGGTGTATGCAACAAGAACACAGAATTTGTATCAATTTTAATGTGTATTTTCAGAGACAAAAAGTAAATTATATACAACACTAAGGTGCATCGCAATTATCAGTGAAATGTTCTGTTACATTCTCATTATATTTATACGTTATCAATGCTAAAAAATTCATGTCTACACAACTCTACAGGTTGCAAGCGGTAGAAGCAATGAATGAAAATCTGCAAAAATATTTTGTGCCAGGTAAATTATTCTGGAGTTTGCGCAGAGGGTAGGATCACGAAACCATAGATTCTAAGCAGATAAAAAGAAGCAAAACATTTCATGTATCCATACATAATGAACAAAGAACCTTTCCCTAGATTTTTGTTTCCATTTACAACACTGGAAGACCAATTTAACTTCGAAGGTGGTATTTCCGTACATCAAATAATTTTTACCATATACTCCTTTGGTTTTTTTTTCAAAACCATAGAGGTTGCTTGATATAATGATAGCGCATTTTTGTCCTTCTATGAAATTTTCTTAATGAAAAAAGTTTCCCATGCTGTCTACTCGGTCATTATTCATCATGTCGGCACGCTAAGGGGCGTATGCCCAATCTACACGGTTGTTTGCAAATACCCATCAATGGGTAAAAATACACCCATTTTCGAATAAAAACTGTTTCTGTCACAAAAGGGATAAATTTAAAAAAAATCATGGGTAAAAAAATACGCATTTATAGCTTCTCTATTCGCTTTAAAAATGAGTATATTTTTACCCATTAAAGGGTGAAAAAATGATTGGAAATAAGAAAAGTCAAAAAATCTAACCAGGTCTTCACGGAAAATAGTAAAGTGGATACAGCATTCTTGAGACGGGTGAATTCAAACATTTTAAATTCATAATCGGTAAGTTAATTAATTCTCGGTTAACACATTTCATCTTCTCAATCGATTCTTGTGTTTTCCAGACGCATTTCGCAACATGAAAATCAGTGTCGTCATCCCACACGGATCGCAACAGCAAGAACGAGGAAAAGGATCACGGCATTACGGCAAGTCTTTTTGGAACGCCTCTCGATAAATATTGTAAATCGTAGGACACACGCAGGACACAAAGAAAGAGGGAGTCACAATTTGGCCGTTTGGATGTTACCCGGAACGCACGAAACTCAAGGCAAAAATATGAATGGCTAGAATAACATGGACGGAAGCAATTTGAATTATTATAATTGTTTTGTTATTGTAAATATTTGTATAAAAGCGAATAAAAAATTGTAGTTTTGATTATTTCTAACCAAAACATTATTAATTTGTAAACAAGATTTTTTTAATATTTTTCTCTCCATTCTCAAAAATGGGTAAATTTTTACCCATTTTGCGATAAGAATTGTTTTTAAATAAGGGGTAAAATTATACCCACTTTTGACAGAAACTGTCTTTATCCGTTAATGGGTAAAGCGTCTTTACCCATTAAATGGGGAGAGGCACTTCTACAGAAAATGGGTGTTTTTTCACCCATGAATGGGTTTTCACAAACGACCGTGTAGCTGGCCATCACGGTTGTTTGCGAAAACCCATTCATGGGTAAAAAATACCCATTTTGGAATAAAACATGTTTCTGCCACAAAAGGAGTAAAAACGAAAAAGTAAAATGTGTAAAAAAAACCCCCGCTTTTTGTATTCCTATTTGGGATAAAAATGGGTGTTTTTTTTTACCCGTTGGTGGGTGAAAAAAATAGTTGGCAATTAACTTTTATCGGAGTAGAACTCGTTAGAAGAGGAAATCTGCAATAGTGCTGTTGTGCTGCTTAACTTGAACCAAAAACTTTGTTTAATCCATGGCTGTTAACCGATTCTTTGGTTCCGCATTTAAGAGGCCAACTGCAACAGAATGAACTACACAATCTTCCAATCGGCAGGGAAACGTTGTGAGACTTTTCATTGGAATAAGGGAACCCGAGGGAACCGATTTTAATGAAATTAATGAAAAAAAAAAACATCCGGTGCCGAGCCCAGAGAATAAGGAAGAAGGTTGTCGCCGGATAATGCTCGAAAATCGTACAAGACTTCCGGAAGACAGCATACTCCGCTGATGGAACATATCCAGACCAACAGAATTAAGTGTTAAAATTATTTGTTATGTAATATATCAGTGAAAAGTAAATAAAGATATAGTTTTATCAATGATAATAGGGTCCTAAAATGAAAAATATTTTCCCGGTTTTGTTGCATAACACGAAGGAGCATGCTTTTCTGATCTCAATGGTAATTTTTCCAAACTTAAACAATCACAGAACAGTTAGGGTGTGAACCATTTCGCTTATTTGTTTAACTTTTAGTTAAAATTTGACACTTGGATAGTTGTTTGCCATCGAAAAGTTAAAAAATAACCACGACGGTGGTCCATTTGAAATTTGACAGACGAGTAGTTATTTGGAACAAAATACAGTACGCAGCCAAATCATTGCGAACAAAAAATAACTATCGAACTGTCAAGACTAACCCTGCTCGGGAGTAGGGTTATTTTCAAAATAACTATCGAAGTGTCAAATTTTAACTAAAAGTTAAACGAATAAGCGAAATGGTTCACACCCTTAATAAGCTCGAAAATATAATACAGTCCTGATTCGTTAGATGGGCTGCCCGAATAAAAAATACAGTAGAAAAACCGAACGTTGTATTGTAACAGTACTATTTAAAACCATATTTTTACAATAGAAACCACTGTAAAAATAAAAACACAAAAACAATAAAATGTAATGTAGAACACCATGCAGTAAATTGTAAATAAGATTTTTACAATATACTATACGGGTTGTTAAGTATCGTAACAATTCAAGTTCGATTCAAGTATAAGTTAGGTTAAGAAGCGAACCCACGGACGAACCTATATTAGAATTTCTTTCAGTATTCAGTCCAGTCCATATGTTAAAGACGGCTCTACGTCAAAGATAAAGTTCGTCAATCGTATTCCTCTCATCGCACTCTACATACCTAGCCCGCCATATCTCTTCGATCTGCGATTCTTAAGACATCTGGTTTACTACTTATTTAAACATTTTATTGACTTTAAATTGATGTTTCAACTTATTCACTTTTTTCTTTCCTTTCCTTTGCATCATAAAAGTCACAAAGATCAACAAAACAAAGCACGCAAAAAATCTAAAACTGAATAAATAATTAAAAATGCACGGAAAAATAATGTTTCGGAAAAGTGAACGGTTCAAACGTAAGAAAAACAGTATAATATAGCGTTACTTAAAAATCGAATGTAAATGTATAGTAGCTACAATGTGCGAAGCTTTTAGTTAACCATTTCATTACAATATACATTATTGTAGCTGATACACTGTATGGTGCAGGAATGGTTTTCACCAAACACCCTATGATTAGTTTTTATCCGGGTGTCTCGAAGGTTGGATGTTCGCTAGCTGGGGCAAAACCCAACTAAAAAGCACTGTCAATGTCAAAATCGATGTCAAAACTAGAGTGGCTTTAACTTCCAGTCACTCTAGTTTGACTAGCCTCTGTGGGGTATGAACAAAGCTGAGTAGCATTCACCATGCGTGTATTTCCCCTAGCAAGCATCAGTGACAGCCAGCACCATGACGGGGTCGTCGTCAGTGTGATGCTGCCTCATTGAAGAGTGGACTGTTGGCGGAGCAAGTCGCCATCATCGTGAGGTTCCGTATTATGCCAAGTGATTCTACTGCAGTTTGCTAAGATGGCTGGGAACGGATTGTTCCAGTGAGTTGCTCGGTATTCACATTGGCGATCCTGCCAGGAGTGCATCATAATCAATAACAAGTTAATCATAAAATAGGTAGAATCACTTGGCATAAAAACAGTGAGAGAAAACAAATCGTTTTGGTGTGTGAAGTGTGTGGTGGTGCTGCCAGTGAAGTGGGTGTTGCAATTCTGCGGTTCCTGACGAATGCTAGAGCGCGGAAAGTTTTTGTTTTTCCAACCGCGTTCTGTTTTAGCCTTGGTTCTAGCACAAACACATGAACAAAGGCGCGGTGACGTGGTTGATTTTTGTTGTCGACTGGTAGCACGCTGTGGATAGGTGGTCGGTCGATAATTGCATGCATGTTTCTTCATGTTCTTGCTCGGCATGGATGGTCGCGCTTTCGTTGATTCCTCGGATCGTACATGCTCGTGTTGTCGCTCGGTTGAACGGTAAATGCAAACAGGTTGATGTGCATGATGGTAGAGGTGTTTGACTATTGTGAATGTTGCCGTAAAATACTCGCGGCGTTGGTTGGTTGGGTTGGTTTTTGCTCGGGTTTTTGGTTGAGCAAATTAATGGCGTGTCGAACCGCCGAAAATTTTTCTGCATAAGGAAAATGCAGGAACGTGTAATGAAAACCGTCCAAGGAAACGGCATTTTTAGATAACCGCCGAAAATTATTCTGCATAAAGAAAATGCAGGGACGTGTAGTGGAAACCGTCCAAGGTAAAGGCGTTGTTGGATAACCGCCGACAATTTTTCTGCATAAGGAAAATGCAGGGACGTGTAATGAAAACCGTCCAAGGAAACGGCATTTTTGGATAACCGCCGAAAATTATTCTGCATAAATAAAATGCAGGGACGTGTAGTGAAACCCGTCCAAGGCAAAGGCGTTGTTGGATAACCGCCGAAAATTTTTCTGCATAAGGAAAATACAGGGACATGAAATGAAATCCGTCCAAGGAAATGGCGTTATTGAAAAACTGCCGAAAATTGTTTGCATCAGGAAAATGCAGCGATGTGTAAAGAAACCCGTCTAAGGAAATGGCGTTGCATGATAACTGCCGAAAGCTGTGCGTGAGGAAAATGCAGGGACGTGTAATGAAAACTGCCCATAAAAATTGCATATCGTAAAACAGTTTGAAATTCGAAGTACGCAATGAAAACATATCTACTGAAAATATGTTGTAGAACCTCTTTCGAACTCGTTTTGTAGAATCTATTTTCGTATAATGAAGGACATTTGTGTGTTATATATGGTCCATCTGTACCATCACATTGAAACATTGAAAATGGAGTTGTATGATATACGGAATTTTTAGTCTGATAAATCTCAAATTCGTTAATCTCTTGTTTTTTTTTCTTTTTTTGACAAATAATTCTTACAAAATGTTCGTTTTCGTTGAATGCGTCGAATTTTCGCAATCGTGAATAACGATTGATTTGAGTGAGAGAAAAACAGGGCCGGCTACATAACGAGACGTGCGCTTGAAGGAGAGGACGCATCACCCAACTGCGTGTGTTGTAGTTATTTTTATTGGAGCTCGGCAAAACCCCATAGATGATCGGTTAGCATTGCAAGTTATCAATCAAATGATATAGGTTCGATATTAACAAAAGTGCGTTTACTAAACAAAAAAATAAATATGGCCATTCGTCTTAATTCTTGTATCTTGAAGTGTATCTTGTTGCATTGGCGCCATAAGGATGAAGAGAACGAAATTGAGGGTTTGAGCGTAAAAATAACAAGTCTGATAGTAAGAAAACTTTTTTTTTTCGGAGAAGAGGGAGAATGTGGGGTATGAACAAAGCTGAGTAGCATTCACCATGCGTGTGTTTCCCCTAGCAAGCATCAGTGACAGCCAGCACCATGACGGGGTCGTCGTCAGTGTGATGCTGCCTCATTGAAGAGTGGACTGTTGGCGGAGCAAGTCGCCATCACCGTGAGGTTCCGTATTATGCCAAGTGATTCTACTGCAGTTTGCTAAGATGGCTGGGAACGGATTGTTCCAGTGAGTTGCTCGGTATTCACAGCCTCATAAAATAGACTATTTTCGACAAATTGGAGATACACACTTAAAAAAGATTCTTGAGCTCGGCAGAATAAAATCGAAGACGGCTAATAACAAGACAGACAGCTCCCACCCTGTTACAGGCGACATGGTCGAAACGCCCTCAACGATTCACAGGAACATTAAAACATGATTGTGTGCGTGTACATGCAAATACGTACACGGAAATGGTAACATCGCATGCACACTCATTCATTATGTTGTTCCCTGAAGTCGTTCGTGGCGCTAGTGTGCTTGTAGCTCCCAAAGTATATGGAGCAAGAGGGTAGATGTCTGTCTTGTTATTAGCCGTCTTCGAAAAAATGCTGATCTACACGCTAACCCTCACTTACCCAGATTGGTGTCAAAGCAACCCAGACTGAGCGAAACTGCAGTTACTCTAATCTGAGTAAAGGCACCTTTACTCAAATCTGGGTTACCGATGTTGATGGCAAAATCTGCGTAAATGATACCCAGCTCCTTGATTTTATTAATGTATTTCCAATTTAGATTTTGAATAAAAAGCACCCAACTGGCATATGCTGTTCACTTATCTGATGCAGGGAAACAGTTCCCCGGAATAATTCCACTGTTTCTCCGCCATTTATCGGCATTTTTTTTCGCGAAAACGTTCATAATTTCCAGCGATCTCTTGACCGCTGCCATATTCTCAAGCCGGAAAGTGACAAAGTGCCGATTACCCAGATCTTTACTCAAATTCAACGAAACTGGGTTTTCGGGTTACCCGGATTTTGACAACTGCTAACAACATGAAAATCCGGGTCGAATCGACCCAATCGATGGGTAGTTTCAGGTTAGTGACCTGTCAATTTCTCTGTTTTTTTTTTCTTCATACAATTCACCGCCGTCGCCGTCGAGTTGTAATGGAATATATCCGGGGAAAACGTTGGAAACCAGTAAATTATCGGAGATAGGCGAGCAGGCCACGGAATATAAATATTTTCATCAGATTCCTTCACAAGTAAGCTTAAAATATCATATTTATATTAAAATCCGTTGCATTTTTTTAAACGCGGAATGCTGGTAACCTGGGCTGGGGTGGGTTTGCTCTGATTACATGCACTGTTTGACCGCCGAAGCCGTTGTTTGGGATGTAATGAAAAGCTAATGGCTTTTTCGACAATAAAACTATAAAACTGATACTACAATTGTTTGTTCAGATCCGAAATTTTGATTTTTTATTCATTCTTTCTTTGTGCGTACAATAAAATAAACCCAAATGATGAAGTTCAGTAGAATTTTGCATGTCCATCTAGCTGGCATGAAACTTTTCATAGAATTGAAAATAAAGACCGTTAAGTGAGTGTACCAAGTTTTCGTACCATAGCGTACCTAACGGGATTTTGAACGTACCTGAGTATTCTTAGAAAACAGGTGTCCTGCTGGATAGATGGTGGTTTTTTCGAAAATTTTCGTGAATCTTTCCGAAGTTAAGGTTTTCTGCATGTACCAACAACGTACCTTCCGAATCTGACCTCCTTTTTTTCCCATACTTTCTTACATAAAATTTTTGAAATTACATTATATGTTTCATAAAACAGCGTCATTGCATTTCTTGTAAAATTCTAGGCATGTTTGACCTACAAAATTTTATACTTCAGTTGAATTTGACTAATTTATGGCAAAAAACGTATTTTTAAAAAGTTTAAGCCATAAACTTGATAACCTCCTAAAAGTATGCTAACCCTGTATCATTGCAAATAAAAGCCTAAATGTATGCAACAGAAAAAACAACTCAAAAAGGGAAACGATCGAATATAACATAACACATTGGTTAATCAAAATTATATAAGAAAATATTTCACAAATCAATAGTTTCGTAGAAAATATATATTTAAAAAACCTCATTTAATTAATGGTTCGAGCTGTTACTATCATCGAATGAACAACACATTTTCAACAAGTATTTACATTGAACGTTCCTCGATAATGACTTAGTTGAACTAATTCGTGTCATATAAGTGAAAACTATGCTTCTTTCGCGAAATCTCTAAGCTATGTTGCATAAATCTCACTTAATTGTTTATTAATCGACTTGATGTTATTACTAGATGTATCAAAGATGTTTTGCAAGTATTCACATTCAACGTACCTCGATAATATTTGACTTAGTTGAACTAATTTGTGTCATATAGGAGAATAAGTGAAAATTATGATGATGATTAACCTGGGCTTGTTAGGGGAACATCTGTAAGTAAAGAAGAATATCGTGTTAAGTATTGATCCTTCGAATTCCACTAAGAATTTGCATCCTTTGACAGATACGTATTTCGACCTCAACTGTAAAATCGACTCGAGTCGAGTCAAGTACAAGACACTGAAGACGACTTTACAGTTGAGGTCGAATAACGTATCTGTCAAAGGATGCAAATTCTTAGTAGAATTCAAAGGAACAATACTTAACACGATTTCCTTTTTTACTTGAAAATTATGCGAAATGTCTTAGGCATGTTGCATAAATCTCACTTAATTATTGATTAATCGACTTGATATTATTACTATATGTATTTAAATATTTATTTATTTATTTATTTATTTATTTATTTATTTATTTATTTTAATGAATCCCTTCATCTGACCTGATGTCTCAATGAAGTTGGACAGGGAAAAGCCACATTGAAAATAAAGGGGCATAAAAACCCTGTATCTTAAAAAATAAAAACAATGAAAACAAACAATGCAAAACGGGAACATACACAATCTAGTCACACAATAAAAGCTATACTAACTAAAACTTAACTAACAGTGATGTCGTTATACTAAAATATGAGGGCTTTTCCGATGAATTCAAATCCTTGCATTGCTAAAATGAGCTGAAAATTGTCGCTGAAGAGTAGACACTGGCACATCGAAGTCGCGTAAATGAGACACTTCATTGAAGGTAGCCGACATAAATCGAACAGGATCGTGCTGCCCATAGAGACTATTCCGGGAATCCAAGTAAAGCATGTTTCGTCTTCGTAAATGGCGTTCAGGAGCATATAAACCGAACATTTCAAGCAGCGATGGAGAGTCGACGATTCCGTTGAGGATTTTGGTTACAAACATTGCTTGCATAGCTCGGCGTCTAACTTCCAAGGTATCCAATCCTAATAGTTGACAGCGGGCTACATAAGGGGTTGCCTGCTGGCCTTCGCGACAGGGGAGATTCCGCAAAGCGTATCGCACGAACTTCCTTTGAATGGACTCGAGCCGGTTGATCCATGTTGATTGGTACGGGCACCAAACAACGACAGCGAACTCCAAAATCGATCGCACTAACGCACAATAAAGTGATCGCAGGCAGTGCGGATCCTGAAATCCTTTGGCAATTTTCATTATGAAACCAAGCTGTCGGTTAGCTTTGGATATGACCTCATCACGATGAAACCGGAACGTAAGTCGGTCGTCAAGCGTAACTCCCAAGTCCTTGATGCGATGAACTCTTTCGAGGCTTCTTCCGGAGAGTTTTCGGCTAAACGTTATGACTTGGCACTTCTCGATGCTAAGTGTAAGGCAGTTTCCCGCACACCACTGCTCAAAACGTTTAAGCAATTCCTGGAGAGCAAAACAATCATCAAGGCACTCTACGATCATATAAATTTTCGTGTCGTCAGCATAAAGAAGTTTTACACCAGATGGTAGGATCAGCGTCACGCCATTAATAAAGAGTGAGAACAATAACGGGCCTAGATTGCTGCCCTGTGGTACGCCAGACAGGCTGACGAAGGGGGCAGAATAAGCGGATCCAATTTTCACACGAAGCGATCTTCCCATCAAGTACGATCTAAACCAGTCAACACCTGCAGCAGATACGCCCAACTTTTCAAGTTTTTGCAGTAGAATATGGTGGTCGACTTTATCGAACGCGGCCTTGAGGTCCAAATAAACAGCGTCGACTTGCTTTCCATTGTCAACTGCTTGTATGCAAGTTGAGGTGAATTGAGATATGTTCGACATGACTGACCTTTTTGGAAAGAATCCGTGCTGGTCAGTAGATATGTACAGCTTGCAATTAGCAAATAACACGTTGTTGACAATGAGTTCGAAAACTTTCGAGCAGGTTGATAAGGTGGTTATTCCACGATAGTTATCGACATTACATTGATCCCCTTTCTTATGTACTGGAAACAGATATGAAAACTTCCAGCTCTGCGGAAATAGTCTGTTTTGAAACGATAGGCTGAATATTGTTGTCAAAGGCTTCAGTAACGCAGAGGTACATCGTTTCAACAACGCCAAAGGAATCCCATCTGGACCAGCGGAGAAGGAGAGTTTGAGTTTCCGAATGGCGTTAGACATATCTTCTTCACCAATGTCAAAAAGATCAAAATCCAAAACGTCGGAAGGAGTTTCTCGAAGGGCTACGATGGTCTGCGACGGTTGCGCTGCAGAATCGTTGAAGGCGGATCTGAACTTGGCAGCAAAAAGTTCACACTTCTCTGTGGCGGTGTCAGCTGATAATTCTCCGTGGTACATCGTAGTTGGCAGTCCATTTACGTTACGTTTGGTTTTCACAAACGACCAAAACTGCTTGGGATTTGATCGCAAGTTACGCTGTGTATTGCTGATGAAGCGGGCATATAGATGTTGGTTATATCTCCTGTACCTGCTGCTCGCGAGGTTGAACTGCAGCTTAAGAACTACAGAGCGGTGGTTGCAATACCGGCGTAACGCAGACGAGCGACGTCGTTTAAGACATTTCAGCTTGCTGTTGGACCACGGTGGCTTTCTCGGGGGTCTTTTAATCGGTACATGATCAGCAACAGTATTGGCAATAACATCGGAGAAATAATCCACAGCATCATCAACATTTTGGAACGAGTAGATTTGATTCTAGTCGGCGGCAAGCAGAGTATCATTAAGCGCAACGTAGTCGGCTTTGCGGAAATCATAGCTGTTCAACTCATGAGTATCTTCAAAAGCTATAGGTGCCGAGCAAGATAAATCCATTTCAATCGGGGGATGACTAACATCGATGGGAATCAATGGTTCAACAGCAACTCAGACAGTGCAGTTCAACAAGGCTAAATCGTTTGCAAGCACAAGATCTAGTATACGACCGGATGAATTTTCCACAGAGTTGATCTGCGTCAAACCATGAAGGTTGAATCCGTCCAGCAGTTCACAGGCGGCAACAGAAAAACGGGATCGGTAAAAGTCAATCGTCGGACTTCCGGTATTAGACGAAATCCACCGCACAGCTTATTGATTGTGATCGCCAAGCACAAGAGCCATGTCATTATTTTTGAGATTGGAAACAACGGAGCCAAGAGAGTTTACGTGTTGATGAATAGCATTGATATCGTTCTTGAGATTGGGTGGTAAGTAAATGACACCAATACTGATGATGTAACCTCTTATATCGACTCGAACCCACAGTTGTTCAAGAGCGTCGCTAATGGAGGCAGGTTCACGCATGCTTGCAAGGTGTGAGGCAACTGCCACTAGAACGCCACCGCCTCTAGTTTTGTGGCTATTTCCCGGGTTACGGTCAGTTCTGTAGACGGTGTAATGTTCCCCAAACAACTGTGCTGAGTGTATAGCCTTGTCGAGCCAGGTTTCAGTCAGCACTACAACATCATAATCTTGGTCGCTAACAGCAGGAAAGAAGTCATCAATTTTAGTGCGGAGTCCTCGTACATTCTGGTAATAAATGCGTAGAGGTCGAGAGTCATTTAAAACCTTGATTCCCACGGTGTCCTGTAGGGGGAGAGTGAAGTTATCACGCGACCCTATTCCGGTAACTTTACACATGACATCGTTGCCATTTCCGTCACTCAATTCCACGGAGTTGTTAGTGTCATCATAAAGCGGAAAGGCCGATACTGTATGCTTCGGAAAGTCACCACAAGCACGAGTTGACAAAAACATTCCCTCCGCTGGCGGAAAATGCGGAACTGCCGGATGTGGTATCCAAGAGGGTCCGGCAACCGCAAACGTTGTGTTGCCAGTTGTGGCGTTCCAGATGTCATACTTCCGCGCATCGGTTAGTGCTTCTGTTGGAATGCTGCTTCTAATGCAGTTTTCGGTAGAGTCTACCAGCAAAATTTTGCCCTCGGGGTGCTGTAGTGACGTGCTGGAAATGATGGCAGAATCAGGAACCACATATTTCTAAGAGATATCATACTTGCCTGTAAGTTGGGTTCGGAAGACCCCGTCATCCAACTCACACGCAGGACCGGGACGGCTGTGGATCGCTGGCGGGAGGGGCTCGACTGCGGTGGGAGGAATAGGGGCTTCCTTAAGGCTTCTGGCAAGTGTGCATCCCGGTATCCGAGGTGCGGTTGTGAACAATGTTAGAGTTGAAGAAGCTTGACTGGAAACAACAGATGGTACAGCGGCGGAATAATAAATAAATGAGTTCCCTGGAGGTTCACGCTGGAAGACCCCTTCCAAACCACCGTGGACAGGACCAGGACGACTGCGACGGCAGCTGGCAGGGTTGATGCGGATGACTGGAGTTGGCTCGACTGTCGCGAAATCAGAAGGGGCTCCCAAAGTGCTTCTTTGCGTGCGTCCTGGCTGGTTTGGAGTGGCTTGAAAAATACTTCGACTGGAACTGGGCATTACTTCTTCGCGTTGGTCTAAGGTTGGTAGTTGATCAGCATATTGTCAGGAATCAGTTGGGCAGCTAGAAATTGATGGAACTTCAACGACAGAATGACTGACAAAACACGCATACTTGCCTGGAGGTGCAGGCTGGAAGACCCCTTCCAAACCGCCGTGGACAGGACCAGGACGACTGCGACGGCAGCTTGCAGGGTTGATGCGTTTGACTGGAATTGGCTCGACTGTCACGGGGTCACAAGGGGCTCCCAAAGTGCTTCTTTGCGTGCGTCTTGGTTCGGATGGTGATTGATCAGCGTGTTGCGGACGTTCTGGTAGTTCACTGCTCCTTAACCGTCTATGTTCGATACTTCCATAGAGGAATGAATTGATGTGTGTGGTTGAAGCGTTGAAGATAGGCTCACAACTCTCGGTAAGTTTTTTGCGCGATTGTCCTCGAATTGCCTATACCGGATGTGCTCAGGCCATGAATCGCAGGAAAACGCTTTGTCCTTAAATTTTTCACTAATTCCGAATTTGAAAGACACGAAAGTAAGCGAGTTCAAATCTTTCCCTCTAGGAACCAGTTTAATGACTTTGAGGTCAACGTTGTCAGTCAGTTCCGAACATTCAGTCACGAATGATGAAATCTGGTTCTCAGTAGTGTTCGGATGGAAAGCAGATAAATAAATCCATACTAAATCATCGTTGAGTTGAGGATCTAGCCGAATAGATGAGCATGCATTGGTATCTTTCGTTCCCGTCTTGATCGAGCTTTCAACGTTAACAGGTCTACCATCGTTATCACGAAAGCGTTTTGCTGACTTAGCAGAGCGATTGATTCGATGAATTGCGGGCCATGGATTGGGCGTTGAAAACGGCGTCGGGGTAGTAGGAATCCCGTCCGCTTTAGCAGCCAAAGATTGCAAGCCAGAATTAAGCTTCTCAATTTCGCCCTGCATCGTTTGAATAGCAGCTGGTATGGCAGAAAACTTTTCTTCAAAGCCGGTCAAAAGAGTGCGGAAATGTGCATTAGTGAACAGTGGTGCACATTTTTCACACATCCAATAGGTGCTGTCCCGATTTTCCAACAGCTGCTTGCGGAACGGTTCATCGACATTCGCGCAGACAGCGTGGAATGATGCACCACAGAAACCGCGACACGTTACGCCTTCACCGTTGGACACCTTCTTGTTGCAACGCTTGCAAACCATTGTAGCGCCTTTGGGTATGCAAATTGAAACTGTTCGATACGGTGTATTGGTAGCACTTCAACTATTGTCTAGTAGATGGCGCTGTCCACAAAAAAAAATTCCGTGCGGTGTAGGTGTATAAAATTGCCAAAGCAAATAAAAACAACACCACTTATGATTTATCACAACCGAACCGATACAATAGATCACAACACACGATACGAAAAACCACTTAATTTCACGATTTCGGAGCGACGGATAGATTCACGAAACTTAACAAACGAATACGGATATTTTAAAACACGTTATTTGAATTAAAAAACGGTATTAGTAGACAAGATAAAATCGTAGCAATTCGCGCAGGCAGTGTTGCCAAAATAATATGTTTTGCAAGTATTCACAATGAATGTACCTCGATAATATTTGACTTAGTTGAACTACTTACCTTACCGGTCAGGCTAAGGCCGGGGTGGCCTCTGCTGTACATAGTAGCCGCCTCCATTCCACTCGGTCCATGGCTGTTTATCTCCAGTTCCGCACTCTGCCTAGGGTCCGCAGATCGTCCTCCACTTGGTCGACCCACCTAGCTCGCTGCGCTCCACGTCTTCTTGTACCGGTCGGATGACTCTCGAGAACCATTTTAGTCGGGTTGCTATCCGACATCCTGATGACGTGACCCGCCCACCGTAGCCTCCCGATTTTCGTGGTATGGACGATGGTTGGTTCTCCCAGCAGCTGATGCAGCTCGTGGTTCATTCGCCTTCTCCAAGTCCCGTATTCCATCTGCACTCCGCCGTAGATGGTACGCAACACCTTCCGTTCGAAAACTCCAAGGGCGCGTTGGTCCTCTGCACGTAGGGTCCATGTTTCGTGCCCATAGAGGACGACCGGTCTAATCAACGTTTTGTAGATGGTTAACTTCGTGTTACGGCGAACTTTATTCGATCGTAGAGTTCTGCGGAGTCCAAAGTAGGCACGATTTCCTGCCACAATGCGCCTCTGAATTTCTCTGCTGGTGTCGTTGTCGTCGGTCACCAGTGAGTCCAAGTACACGAATTCTTCAACCGCCTCGATTTCATCACCGTCGATATGAATTCGGGGTGGCGGGCGCGGTGATTCCTCCCTGGAGCCCTTTGCCATCATGTACTTTGTCTTCAACACATTAATGACTAGTCCGATTCGCCTGGCTTCACTCTTTAGTCGGATGTACGTTTCCGCCATCGTCTCAAATTTACGAGCAATAATATCAATATCATCGGCGAAACCAAGCAGCTGAACGGATTTCGTGAAAATCGTCCCACTCGTGTTTATCCCCGCTCTTCTTATTACACCCTCCAAAGCAATGTTGAAGAGCAAGCACGAAAGACCATCACCTTGCCGTAACCCTCTGCGAGATTCGAAGGGACTCGAGAGTGTCCCTGATATTCGAACTACGCACATCACTCGATCCATCGTCGCCTTGATCAACCGTATCAGTTTATCCGGGAATCCGTATTCGTGCATAATCTGCCATAGCTGTTCTCGATCGATTGTATCATACGCCGATTTGAAATCGATGAACAAGTGATGTGTGGGCACGTTGTATTCGCGGCATTTCTGCAACACCTGGCGGATGGCGAACATCTGGTCCGTTGTAGCGCGTTCACCCATGAATCCAGCCTGATATTGCCCCACGAACTCTCTTGCAATCGGTGATAGACGGCGGCATAAAATTTGAGAGAGTATCTTGTAGGCAGCGCTCAGTAGTGTGATCGCGCGGTAGTTTCCGCAATCCAACTTGTCGCCCTTTTTGTAGATGGGACACACGATACCTTCCATCCATTCCTCCGGTAATACTTCCTCCTCCCAAATCTTGGTAATGACCCAGTGTAGTGCTCTCACCAGTGCTTCTCCACCGTATTTTAGAAGCTCGCTTGGTAGTTGATCTGCTCCAGCGGCTTTGTTGTTTTTCAACCGGCCAACCTCCTCCTCAATCTCTTGAAGGTCAGGGACCGGAAGTCTTTCATCCTGTGCACATACTCCTGTTGGGAATATGTATTTTGTGCATTCGAGCACCCCTCGTAAACGAGACAACGGATGTGTAAATAGATACACTCTGAACATGTTTTATGTTGTCGAGCATTGTAATTGTTTATACGTGAGAATGTAAATAGTCAATAAATTCAGTTCGTTCGTGATCGTCAAACCGTACGCAAGTAGTTTGCTTTTACTCCGGTCCGGAAAGTTCCTTTCTCGTCCCGCTGTTGTGTATTCCGCTGTGTGATAGCTCCAACAGGCTATGGGTCCAGGTATGGACGAGAAAGCGAAAGTCGCCGCGTTCGACGGGTCCGGATTCCATAACTGGAAGTTCCGGATGGAGACCGTCCTCGACATGCACGGTTTATTGGATTGTGTCCACCGGGAGATCGTCGAGATTGAAGAGTTGCGTGAGATGGCCGACGATTCCGCGCAAGTGAAAACCGAGAAGAAAAGGCAAATGGTTGAGCGAAGTGCCGCGGATAAAAAGTGCAAAGCGATTATCGTTTCGGCCATCGCCGATAATCAGCTTGAACTTGTGAAGGACTGTGCGAATCCGAAGCAAATTTGGGACACGCTGAAGGCGGTGTTCGAGCGTTGTGGTGTTGCCGGCCAGTTATTTATTCGGAAACAGCTCCTCCGGTTAAAATATGAAGAGGCCCGGATAAAAAATAACCATTCATTACATGGTAAATATTATTAACAAATGACTGGTTTTATTGTTCACAATAAAACACATAGTAGATATATTGTTACTTTTTACAATAGAAATCAAGCCCACATAGTTCGTACAATAAGTGAACATTAGCTTTATTAGTGACTGATTGATTCGATTGTTTTTCAATAGTTCTATAATAATTTAAAGTTACTATCAGTAAAAATTAATTTAAGTTGTTTTTAAATAGTTGCAAAAGTGCCTGCAAAGTTCTCATGGACTTTTTATTAAAAAAGAGTTTATTTCTCAATTACACTTAAAAACAATTTGTAACAAATGAATAACAATAAGTATTATTGTTGCTTGGATCATGTTTGTATAATCAAATACAAAATCACTTGGCATATTTTTTATAGTTTTCGTTTTAAATTTGAGTACAGTAGATGTTTCAGTTATCGAATGTTATTCGCTAAAACTGACAGACGTCAAGCCGTGTTGGCAGAGGAAGCTCTCAATGAATAACTGAGGAAGTACTTATAGAAAATTAGCTGAAAAGCAGGTTTAGCCAAGTGAGGATGTTAAGACAAGAAAAAGATGAACAATGATTTTTCTAATGTTTTCTAATAAATTAAGGGAATCTAGTAAATAGTAAACTACAATTGATAACAATACAAATACAATTAGTTTAATGGGGTCAATTGAACCGATGTTAAAATAAACATGCAATAATATTTGTTGTTATGTAAACAGATTTCGCCTTTGAAAAACCATATTTCTCGGTAACATTTTTCTCCAGCATTTACAGATACTAATGGCCACATGAATTGTGAACGATTTATGGTATGGATCATACGACCTGAGGTCTGACTTGTGATATTTGGCAGTTATTTGAAAAGATTGAAGATAGATCTTATCAACAGCTGCCAAGCAATACATACCAGACAGACATCAGAGTGTTTGATTCTTATCATAAAATGTGCATATCATTCTGGCGGACGTTAGTGCTCGTAAATGCTGGATATAAATGTTAGCGGGAAATATAAATTCTATGGATTTTCAAAAGCGAAAACTGCTTACAAATTACAACAAATATTATTGTATTTTTATTGTAACAACGATTCATTTAACGCCATTCAATTAATTGTATTTGTATTGTAAGAACAATGAAAAAACATTAAGATATATTGTTATCTTTTGAAAATTGCCCTAAAAATGTCTCATAAAAACACAATACATTCTATTGTTTTTCGCGAAAAAGTGTATGAAAATTTTCTCAAAATTTTATGGTTAAGATACATAACGACCACCATTTTTTATTGTAAAAGTGCCATTTACCATTCGCCGAATGGTATAGAACAATAGGGGTGATGGTGAGTGTGTTGTGTGAATTACAATATGTTTAATGGTGAATGTTTTTCGAAAAAATGGTGTTGTAACAATAAAATTTATCGTATTTTTATGATACTTTTTATCAGGGTGGGGCTGATAGTGATTTGCCGGAACACTTGTTAAAGTTCGATCGTTTGATTCGCGAGTTGAAGGAGAGCGGTGCGGCAGTGGAAGAGGCTGATGCAATTTGCCATTTGTTGCTGACAATGCCTGCGTCGTTCGATTCGGTGGTGACGGCCATCGAGACGCTTCCCGTTGGTGTGACACTGGCTTTTGTGAAAAAGCGGTTGCTCGATGTGCACCTGAAGAAGAATATGTTGGCCCCTGCGGCCGAAAATGAGCGAGAAAGTGAGGGTGTTGCCATGACGAGCAGGCATGTGTGGAGAACGTTGAGGTGCTTTCGGTGCGGCAAAATAGGACATAAACAAGCCAACTGTCGTGTGCGTTTGTCAGTGAATCCGAGTGAGTACGAAGTTGTGAAACGACGAAACAGTAAATATGACATGGTTGTTGAAGAAAAATGTACCTCGGATCGTGCGGACGTTTGCTTCATGGCGTCGCAGGAAGAAAAAGAAGAGCTGGTGAGAACGCAGTGGTTCCTAGACTCCGGTGCCACGGATCACATGGTGAAGGATCCCAGTTTCTTCAAAGTGATGCGACGATTGGAGAAGCCGGTGCCAGTGCTTGTGGCGAACGGCGAGAAGATGACAGCGGAATTTTGTGGTGACGTAGTGCTTTTTGCTGACGTCGGCGGAAGGATGAAGAAATATGAAGCGAAGGAAGTGTTGTACCTCCCCGGATTACGGAGCAATTTGTTTTCGGTTAATCGTGTGGCGAGATCCGGGTTGCAGGTCCACTTTGCCGGCGACAGAGTGAACATTGTGAAGAAAGAAGAAGTAGTGGCTGTCGGGCACCATACAGGAAAGCTGTACGAGTTGGATGTTTGGTGTGAACGCAGGCGACGTGATGTGGATGCGGCCATAGTGAGCGTGAAGGAGGCGGAGAACCCGAAGATGGCGCTGAACGGGAAGAATGTGATGAAGTCGCGAGAATTACAAGAAAATGAAGTGCAGAGCAAAGCGGGAAAGCGGTTAAGAACGAGAAGAAGAAGTAGAAGAAGTAACAATAAGAAAGTATCGTAGTGGACGATATAAAGCGTGTAGGTAACGATGTTGCCTAGTTAGACAAACACTGTTTTAAATGGTTGACCTTGTTTTTTTGACGATTGTTGTTTGAGAAGTTTCAGACTGTTTTGACGTTTATTGTTGTGTACGAGAGACCTGATGTTGTGTATTAGTGTGATGAGTTTTGAAGAGCCAAATTTGGCGATCTGACCTAGTAAATGTATGTTGATTTGGACTATTGATGATAGGATCTGTGATATTTGTTAGTGATGTTACTCGGGTTGTCGACCTGAGAGGGGGTGTTGGGAATATGTATTTTGTGCATTCGAGCACCCCTCGTAAACGAGACAACGGATGTGTAAATAGATACACCCTGAACATGTTTTATGTTGTCGAGCATTGTAATTGTTTATACGTGAGAATGTGAATAGTCAATAAATTCAGTTCGTTCGTGATCGTCAAACCGTACGCAAGTAGTTTGCTTTTACTCCGGTCCGGAAAGTTCCTTTCTCGTCCCGCTGTTGTGTGTTCCGCTGTGTGATAGCTCCAACAACTCCTAGATCTGTTACCACGCCACCTTCGGTACTTGCAACGTCGCCATTGAGGTGCTCATCGTAATGCTGCCGCCACCTCTCGACCACCTCACGCTCGCTCGTGAGAATATTCCCGTGATTATCTCGGCACATGTCGGCTTGTGGCACAAAGCCTCTGCGCGAGCGGTTCAGCTTCTCGTAGAACTTTCGTGTGTCCTTAGCGCGGTACAGCTCTTCCATCGCTTCGCGATCTCGTTCTTCCTGCTGGCGCTTCTTCATCCGGAAGACTGCCTGTTCCGCGCCTGTTTGTAACGTGCCTCATTCGCTCTCGTACGGTGTTGCAGCATTTTCGCCCATGCTGCATTCTTCTCGTTTTTCAACTGTTCACATTCGCCGTCGTACCAGTCGTTTCTGTGATTCGGAGTCGCGAAGCCTAGTGCTGTAGCCGAGGTACTACCTTTGGCGGATCGGATGTCCCTCCAGCCATCTTCAAGTGTAGCTGCGCCAAGCTGCTCTTCCGTTGGTAGGGCCACTGCTAACTGCTGCGCGTAGTCTTGAGCCACTTCTACGTTACGAAGTTGCTCGATGTTGAGCCGCGGCGTTCGACTTCGACGCGTGGTGATAACTGCCGAAAGTTTTGTGCGCATGCATACAGCGACTAAGTAGTGATCCGAATCTATATTCGCACTGCGGTATGTGCGGACGTTGGTTATATCTGAGAAGAATTTACCGTCGATTAGAACGTGGTCGATTTGGTTTTCTGTTTGATGGTCGGGTGATCTCCAGGTGGCTTTGTGGATATCTTTGCGGGGGAAGAAGGTGCTTCGGACTACCATACCACGGGAGGCTGCAAAGTTTACGCATCGCTGGCCGTTATCATTCGATACGGCGTGCAGGCTGTTTCGCCCGATTACCGGTCTGTACATTTCCTCCCTTCCTACCTGCGCGTTCATGTCGCCGACAACGATTTTCACGTCACGCGGCGAGCAACCATCGTATGTTTGCTCTAACTGCGCGTAGAACGCTTCTTTCTCGTCATCGGGTCTCCCTTCGTGTGGGCAGTGGACGTTGATGATGCTGTAGTTGAAGAAACGGCCCTTAACTCTCAACATGCACATCCTTGCGTTGATCGGCTGCCACCCGATCACACGTTGTCGCATCTTGCCCAACACTATAAATCCTGTTCCCAGTTCATTGGTGGTGCCACAGCTTTGGTAGAAGGTAGCCGCTCGGTGCCCGCTTTTCCACACTTTCTGTCCAGTCCAACAAAGTTCCTGCAACGCCACGATGTCGAAGTTGCGGGGATGTAGTTCGTCGTAGATTATCTTGTCACATCCTGCGAAACCTAGTGACTTGCAATTCCATGTTCCAAGTTTCCAATCGTAGTCCTTATTTCGTCGCGTGGGTCTTTGCCGATTGTATCGAGTCGTATTTTCTCCTATGTTATTCGCAATGGGGATTTTTACGGGTGGCTTATTGGGCCTACGCCAACACTCCTGTCTCGCCGGAGGGCCATCGTGCCAGTTCTGTTTAACGTCCCAACCAACACTGGGACGACCACGCTGATGGGGTTAGTTGAACTAACGCGTGTCATATAAGAGAATAAGTGAAAATTGTGCTCCTTTAGAGAAATCTCTTAGGTACGTTGCATAAATCTCTCTTAATTATTATCAACTTGATATTATTATGAATTTCAAACAACTAATGTACATGTGTACATGTGTACAGTAGTGTGGGACACGCATGTATGGAAAAAATAAATCCTCGCTCCCGCTCCAGTCGACTTTTTTATTCCATTTAGGTCCCATATAAACTGTGCAAAATTTCAGTGCAATCGGTGAAACTATAATTTAGCGCAAGCGGTTCATTTTTTCCATAGGATTTACTATGGCAAAAGTTACACTTTTAAATAAAAAATCGCAAAGGTCGCCTCTTGTCTCCTTAATTCAAATCGATCAACGCTTCTTGTAGAAAAATCATTTATGAAACTTTCCTTCGAAGACCGAAGCGATTGGAATCTTGTGAGGAATTCCACGGAGTCATGTCAGTCGATCCTGAGCGACCATTTCAAAAATATCTGAATCTTTGCACAGTTTTTCAATTTCATATAAATCGCCATTTTTTGATATTAAACCTTCATATTCACTCACGACTAACTTTTCAAAAGGGTGTATGCGAAAATAGTTCTAAAATATTCTAAAAGCTGTACAGCAAAAACGGATTGCTCGATTGTTATAAATTTTTCAGCAAAGTTAGATAACTAAATGATGATTCCTTAGAAAATATACACTGTAAAAAATTTCTTTTTCTACTTTGAAAAAATATGATATTTGTCACAAAAACTCAAATATCTCAAAACCCTATCTTTTTACCAACTTCAATTTTTTAGGGGAAATGGCCCATTATATCAGCTATCTACCATAAAATTTTGGTGATGGTAAACTGATAAACAAAAAAGTTATGACATTTCAAACATTTCACAATTTTTACATTTAGTAACAAAAAAAAAAATTTTTTCTGTGTAAATTATTTCGAGAATTATATTTTGATGCTGATTTTATTGTAAAGGCTACCGCCTGAATTAAACAAGTTGTTTTCATGATACTTTAGTTTGATTATTCGTAATTACTATAGTATCTATTTGAAACTTAGACGCGATCCAGTGTTGTGATCAAAAATATTGAGATTGTCATACTTTTTATTGTACGTGACTGGTGAAAAAATCCCTTGATAGAGTTGAAAAGCTGTTGATTATAAGAAAAATGGAATTGAATTTATTTTTAAGACAAAAGCTGTATAATAAAAGTTTTTTTATACGCGTATACGTCTAGTTTATCCGCAAAAAAAATCCCTCTTACACACTTATTTCTGAATTGCCTGTTCGGTACTTTTTTGACGAGATTATAACAGCAGTACGATCTCGGTAGTTTCGGTAATCGATTTTACTGAGGCTCAGTAAAACAACTGTCAAAATCGTATGGAAAAGGTAAACAATGCATTTTTGCTGAACGAGTTCGGTGCTCAGCAGTTTTAATCTCGTCAAAAAATTACCGAACTCGGTAATCAAAATTAAGTGTGTAGAGAACAGACTTTATGATCGGAAGAATGCGAAAGAGGTACATACCACAGACAAACAGACGAAACGCCTAGAACAATTTTAGTGAAAATTCATCGCCCAGTTCACACTATCACTAGAGTGTCCATTTCTCGGCCAATTTTCTTGTCCCGGGATTCGGGACAAAATACTCAGCTAATCCCGGGAAATCCCGGGATCCCGGGATTTTTTTTTAATTTCAATAAAAACCTAGAAATTTGTTTTGTTTTGCTCTTGTGCAGTTCAAATATTATTATTTATTCAACACATTTATATTTTGTTTTCATTATAAGCCATTTTATCCAATTATTGTAGAATGTAATGAACCATTATTCTATGTAAAAAATCATCTATAAAGAGAAATAAAGGATCAATGTTAAGTTCACTAAGAAATGTCTGTTTTCAACTCTTTAGTAGCTAATTTATTGCTTGCAAGTTAATTTTCTACATATATCTTATATTTTGAGTGGAAAAAGCATCATAATCCGTCCAATATCGCTACGGATGATGTTTGTATTTTTGGTGCATTGTAAAAAAAAACGCATCAGTTCAACCTCATTGCAATTTTAGGGAATCTTTTGAACTCATAGTTTTATGAATATTTCAATACAGAAGTTTGGCTGTTTTTTGCAATTGCGGTTTTTGAATAATTTTAAAGACGTTGTACTCGTTTTTGAGATTCATGAATTCTCTTCTAAAAAATCGGATAATTCACATAATATAGTACAAGTTTGGACTCAGGTTTCCAAACATTACAATGTAATATAATATTTGGGTCACGTCCAGTTAGTTCTTACCGCCACTGTATAAACCTGAATAATTGAAAATTTAATTTTAAGGCATTATATACAACCAAGGGCCCATATAGCCACAGCTGTAAAGGCGTGGGTATCCAGCATGACCATGCTGGGGGTGACGGGTTTGATTCCCAGCCGGTCCAGGATCTTTTCGTAAAGGAAATTTACTTGACTTCTTTGGACATAGAGTATCTTTGTGCCTGCCACACGATATACACATGCAAAATGGTCATTGGCAGAGGAAGCTCTCAGTTAATAACTGTGGAAGTGCTCATAGCTGAGAAGCAGGCTTTGTCCCAGTGGGGACGTTACGCCAATAAGAGAGAGAGATAAAACCAAATTTGTCGTGAGTGTTTTCTTAAGTATAACCCAGTGTCCAAAGCCCAATGGGTAGTATGTGAGAAATCGATAAAATTCCAAAAGTGAAAACAAGGTTTTGCTTGGATATTTGGCAGTTTTAGCTACGAATGATCTTCATTCCGGGATTGTCGGGATTTCTGAAATTATATCCCGGGATTCGGGAAATCCCGAAATCATTCAAATCCCGGGAATTCTTGTCCCGGGACGTCCCGTGAAGGACACTCTAACTATCACCACCTGGTGGAAATGTTTCACGAAACACTGCGTTGTGCAATATCGTCATCAGAAGGCGCTAGTGTGAAACGTCAAACGCAAAGAAAAACGATGGGCGCTCTTCTTGTTATGAAAGCCACAACCAAGATTCAAAATGATCGTTGAAGGCGTGGTCAATGAAAATTTCGCCAGTGTTACGTTTGTTTGTCTGTATACATACCTGACAATGCTCACGAAAAACACAAAAAAATACTACCGCCATGAATATTAAAAATTGTATAGTATTTTTTTTCTTCAGCCACCAACACCAAACAAGTAAGTTAAAATTAATAAGTGATTTTGTTTATTATAATCTAACGAACAAGATGAACAGTCGCTTTCTCAAAGGTCTTCAACTCAACGCTCTCTTGTAGACCGTTTGATGAAAAAAAATGTTCAAAAGAGTTACGAAATCTCACCGAAAGCACCATAGATAAACTGAAAGAGACTGGTTATGCCCAAATGTCCACATTGTGTACAAAATTACGCATTTGCACGTCCTGCCGTCTAGAATTTGACAAACGAGCCATCTGTATATCATTGGTAAAGCAGGGCGCAGGAAGTTCGAAAACGACAACAACTGAGAAATTGCCATCAGCGACATCTGTTCAAACAATTTAATTACGCCCCTTTTCAAAAATGCCCTGTAATATTCTTCAACATCTATACCCATTTCAATATTTTTAACGTTGCAAAACACGCTTTCAACATTCATCTTGAAGAAGAGGGAAAACACTTGTCCTCAAATGTAACAGCAAATTAATGAATAAACGACTAATGCGCGGAGGGCGTGATAAAATCGGAACATTACGGTACATAGTATATTATATTATATGTATATATAATATATAATAAAAACAACTTGTTTTACTCACGCAAGGCCATTAACAATAAAATCAGCATCAAACTTCAATTTCCGGCCGAAATAATTTACACTAAAAAAAATTATTACTAAATGTGAAAATTGTGAAATGTTTGAATTGTCATAACTTTTTTGTTTATTTTCATGGTAGATTGCTAATACAATGGACCGTTTTCTCTAAAAAATTACGTTGGTAAAAAGATAGGGTTTTGAGATATTTGAGTTTTTGTGACAAAAATGATATTTTTTAATGTTAAAAAAGATTTTTTTCACAGTGTATATTTTCTTAGGAATCGCCATTTAGTTATCTAACTTTGCTGAACAATAAAATCAGCATCAAATCGCGATTCCCGGCCGAAATAATTTACACAGAAAAATTTTTTTTACTAAAGGTAAAAATTGTGAAATTTTTGAAATGTTATAACTTTTTTGTTTATTAGTTTACCATCACCAAATTTTTATGGTAGATTGCTAATACAATGGACCGTTTTCCCTAAAAAATTCAAGTTGGTTAAAAGATAGGGTTTTGAGATATTTGAGTTTTTGTGACAAAAATGATGTTTTTCAATGATAAAATAGATTTTTTTTCACAGTGTATATTTTCTTAGAAATCACCATTTAGCTATCTAACTTTGCTGAAAAATTCATAACAATCGAACAATCCGTTTTTGCTGTGCATATTTTTGAATATTTTTGAACCATTTTCACATACACCCTTTTGAAAAGTTAGTCGTGGCTCTAAATAAAAATTTAATATCGAAAAATGGCGATTTAGATGGAACTGAAAAACTGTGCAAAGTTTCAGTTCAATAGAAAATCATGAATTAAAAATTTTCCTTAATTTTGATGCTGTTGCTTGGAATCGCTCTTGTGGAAAAAGTTATGGATTTATTACCGATTAGTTTAGTGGTCCAACAAACGGCTTTTTGTTTTGTTTTATCAGAAGCGCTGCTGCTGCCGTTGTTGCATGTGGTGGCGGGAGGCATCACCACCCCCAGAAACAGCAGCAGCCAAGGCAGCAGCTACAGCGACAGTGCCAGCAGCATTCAGGAATCTTCCCACAGCAGGGGGTCCAAATACACCATTTTCAACACGGTTAAGTGCAAATTTTCGATGACGAGGAGACTGACGAAGATTGTAGCAATAGTGCTTCAATCACCCTGCCGAACACCACAACAGGTCCTTTTCCTGCAAATTACCGACAAAGAATTAGTATGCTTTTATCGGGTTTAACAATGAAATACTTATGTAATAAAATAAATATGACTACAGGAAATAAATGATAACAAAAGCTATTAAAACGATTAATAACAATATTAAATATTATAAATTCGAAACATAATTTTGAAGAGATCCGGATGCATATAATGATATTGACTACGTAAATAAATATCATAAGGTTCACACATAAATATTATGGATGTGAGTTATAAATGTCATTTGGCACTCAATATGGACTTTATGTCGAAAAGACCTCATAAGTGTTATGTTTCACATACATATGATTTATTTGTCGAGTCAAATTGCAAAAAATTATGTAGTTTCACACATATACTTCACACGTATACGGAAAATCCTCTCAGTGTAGAGCTCAGTAAGAGAAAGTGGTTCGGCGTTAAGGCTTCTTGAGCCGAATTGTCCAGTGGGATGAACGTTAGAGGTCTGGAATTGACTACCGATTCAGCTTCTACGACGACGGTTGCCAAGGTCTCTTCATCTGGGTTTCGCTCCAAGAATAATGATCCCATTGCCAGTTTCACTGACCTCACAAGGCGCTCTCAGGAGCCACCAAAATGAGGCGCAGAGGGTGGATTGAAGATCCACTTGGTGTTTGTGTTAGTGAATGACTCCTCCAGCTGCTTGCCGATGATTTCAATTTATTCCCGGAGATCCCTGCTGGCGCCTTGAAACTTAGTGCCGTTATCGGAATCAGCGACCCTCCGCGGGCGTGAAACGGCGAACGGCCATTTTACACGAATCTGTGGATAAGGTGTTGACAACTTCCAGGTGGACTGCTCGGATCGCCAAGCACGTGAATACCGTCTACCCCCGTTGGTTTGACCGCATCTAATCTGAAAAGTTTTTATTTGACCCCCGTTAATCTGCACATCGTTCAAACTAAAAATTCTTCAAACGTCATTCTGCTCATGGAACGGGGTGAAACGGAACGCAGAATCAAAACAAAACAGCAACAAGGGTTACCATCAGTGTGTTTTTCGATGCCCACAAGGTTACTAGAGGTTCAAATAAAAAAAAATAAACCCCGTTGGTTTGCATGAGGTGTCGTTCGTTGCATGAGTTGTCGTCGTTGGGTAGACGGTAGAGCTATCCAACGTTTAATGCAACTGCGACCAACTTTCACGTGGACTGGTCCAAAATAATCTAATCCAACGTATAAGAACGGTCGAATCGTAGCGGCGAGACGCACATAGGGCAGAGGAGCCATCTTGGGATTGAACGGCACTGCTTTAGTGATCTTGCCGAACCACGGTGCGAAGGTTCGATACATGAAAGCGATGACGAACTTCATTGTGAACCGACGATGGTACCAGTTAATCAGGAGCAAAGTCAGAGGATGACGTCTAGGTAAGATAATTGGGAACTTGAAATCGCAGGTTAAATACGCTGCCGATCCTATACGGCTGTCCATGCGCATTACTCCCCGGTGGTCGATGTATGGGCTATGGAGATAGCTTGTAGACCGGGCTGGTCGTCTCGATGAACTTCTTGGATTTTCCGATACTCTGGGACAGAATCGCCATTTCATCGGGGTAAGCTGCAACCTGTACAATACGCCAGAGACTGTTTTCCGCCCTTTGCAACTCTACTTTCACCCGACGACGGCAGTTTGATATAAAGCGGTATACGTAGGCCATTGCCCTCAGTAAGCGCTCCCATTTGGATAAGTTTCCCCAACGGATTCCTTCCTCGCTGGAGCCACCAACCCCTGCTTGGAGAACCAAACATGGTCGAAGTTCTTCGTCTGTAACGAATGGTTCCATTGACGATTTCTCCGGCCATTCCGCTTCCGGAAGATATAGAAAACTCGGCCCACGAAACCAGCGGGATTTGACGTCTGTGGATGGTCCTCTCCCCCACTTGGTGGCCTCATCGGCTACGTTATGTTGCGTGGGGACCCATCACCATTCTGTTGCCTCCGTTTTGCTCAGGATCTTTCCTATTCGAAAAGCCACGAACTGTCGATATCTGCAGTGTTGTGATCGAATCCACGCTAATGTGGCCGAAAAATCTGTCCATAGAACTCGGCGACTAATCGGAATCGTGTGATATTCGCAAACTGATTTTGCTGATCTTGCTCCCAACAGTGCACCCATAAGCTCCAAGCGTGGAACTGACAATGATTTTAGTGGAGCTACCTTTGCTTTAGCTATCACCAATGTGCAAATAACCGTGTCATTCACCACTGTTCGAAAATAGGCTGCTGCAGCGAACGCTTCTTCACTTGCGTCCGTCAGTTATTAATCGATCGTCAATCAGTTCGGACGCGTTTTTTAATCGCTCCCGGTCGCGCACCCTTTTAAATGGTTCATACCAGTTCATACGTTTTATTTTCATTTTTGGTCGTACGTATCGTGTAATCAAGTGTAAGTTAAAATGAGCTGCGAAATTTGTTTGTCAGAAACTGCCGCTGACTTAACTCTGTTGTCATGCATAGTGTGTTCAGGTCAATTACATCCCGCGTGCATTGGCATAAATGTGCAAAGATGCTCGCTTCGCTGCCAAAACATGATCACCACTAGTTTGGATTTGAAGTCACTTGTTGATCAACAAGAAATACTAACGGCACAGATCAACAAAAACACAGAGGTGATTCATCGCACCTCAATTTAACAAAGTAATACTTATGACACACATGTGATACAAGAAACACTGTACAATTGCGCTTGAAATGAGTGCCATACTGAAAATTCTTTCAGTTCAAGTCAGTCTTGTCGGAATTTTCTTGACACTGCGTACCGTTGTACAGGAATCACACTCGTATCACATGTCTGTCTGGGGTATAACATGGGCGTAATCGATGAAGCCGTTGACCGCCTGGAAGTGCTAGTTACGGATATAAAAAATCAGCTTGCGATGGCGAAAAGCAGCAGTGTCACTGGCAACGTGAACGCCGTCAAGAATCACATTACCGCACTGTTTGATAAGGAACGTGAGTCATCAAAACAAAACATATCTACGGCTGTGAAATCGATGGTAACAATTTTATCCTACGAGGTCAAAACTCTGAGCAAGGACGTAAGGGAGCTGTCGTCTTTGACTTTGGACATCACTTCTTTGGAGCCTATGCGGAGTAACCCGATGTTTGAACTTGACATATTAAACGAGTTGAAAGCGGTATCGGCGAACATGATACCAGCACCTAACGCAGATATTGCACCCATAGATACCTCCCCCAGTCTACATGCCGAACTCAACGCAGTAATGGCCACTAACCAAGACAATTCCGAATGGCGCATACTTGGCTCAAAAAGTATTTGGAAAGCTGATTGGAAGGACTACGACAGGCGAGTATCGCATCGGTCAATTCAGCAAAAACAAGCAAAGAAGCGCAAGAGACAGGCCCGACGTAATGAACGAAAACAAACACTTCGCCCAGCACCCCCGAATAGTAGCAAGGCAGATCCGACCGACAACGGGATTACAATGCACAATGGGTCCAGAGCCGTATTTACGAAGACAAAAATGTTTGTGCCTAAACCTTAAGCTTAAGATACATGGCGTCTTGGAGCAAGTTTGCCGAAGAAACCATTATTCTATCTCTTATGGTTCCTAACTTATATATATATTTTTTTTAAAGATTCATGTTAGGGTGATCCATGAATTTCAGTTTTCCTGAAATAATTTTTATTTCGTTTGTTTCTCGTAAATACTTTTTTCCGAGCACTTTTAGAACTATCAACGACGCATATTTTTTCCAAAGAGCTCAAAGTTCTAACTCTCATAGTTAAAAAGATATTGGCATTTTTCTTCGAAAAATCACTTTTTTTCAAAAAGTCATATCTCAAAAAAGGAGCAAATGGATTTTCAATCTCTCGGTTGTATTGGAAAGATCGTACTCTGTTCTATTTATGGTGAAAAAACTGCAGATACCTTTTTTGTTTAAAGCTTTTTATTGAATTTTGAAAATACGTTTTTTTTTTTCATGGAAAAGCAGTTGTTACTTTGAAAATCGATGAGATACAAACTTGTTTATGTTAACGTAAAAGCCTATCAAAGTTACATGTTTTACAATATCTTATCAACATTGTGCCTAAATGGTGATGACAGCATAAATAAACATTGGTTCTATAATGGAAAGAATGACCATTTACCAAGCTACTTTGATCTATCTAACAAAGACGAGTTGAATTTGCTTGAAGTGTGTCGTTTTTTATATGAAAATCTGTTTTTACTCAATACAATTTTATGTGTTGATTTTTTCACAATACTTTGTTCTGGGCACTTTTAGAGCAGCCAAAAACTCACAATTTTCTCGAAGACGCCAAGTTTGTATCTCATCGATTTTCAAAGTTACAACTACTTTTCCATAAAAGAACGTATTTTCAAAATTCTTTGAAAAGCTTTAAACAAAAAAAAGGTAGGGTATCACGCCACTTGGGCGGTGGCTTCTATATTCGTCTGTTTTCCACTATAACTTAATCAATTTTGAACCAATTGGCTTGAAATGTTGCACACGGGTAGATACTATACCTATCTTATGGCATTCCAAAAGTTGTGTCAATTGGTTCAAATTTGACTGAGTTATAGTGGAAAACAGACGAATATAGAAGCCACCGCCGAAGTGGCGCGATTCCCTACCTGCAGTGTTTTCACCATAAATAGAACAGAGTACGATCTTTGCAATGTAACCGAGAGATTGAAAATCCATTTGCTCTTTGGAAAAAATATGCGTCGTTGATAGTTCTAAAAGTGCTCGTAACAAAGTTTTGTCGGGCCGCCACCAAACCGGACGTCGCACAAGCAAGTCGCGACGCGACCCAACTCGCGACGTTTTGAATCATGTCAAAAGTAATGCGCATCCTTCTCGTTATTGTCAGCAACACAGCGCACTAGATGCGAAACAGTTGCAACACTTGTGGACCAAGAAAATGGCAATTTTCGATTGAATGGCTGTCTTGATTCCAACCGGATAGACAATATTTACGAGAGACAAACGAATTGAAAGTTTTTTTTTATCTATATTAAGATTTTTAGCCCTAGGCTAGTTCATCTCGGGAATCACGCTTTACTTCCCTTCCGAAGGAAGAACTCACATTTTGTGAGTTTGTCGGGAGTGGGATTCGATCCCAGGTCCTCGGCGTGATAGTCAAGTGTTGTAACCATCACACCTGGTCCGCTCCACAAATTAAAAGTTATTTCAGGAAAACTGAAATTCATGGATCACCCTAACATGAATCTTTTAAAAAAAATTAAGTTAGGAACCATAAGAGATAGAATAATGGTTTCTTCGGCAAACTTGCTCCACATAAGTTCTTTTACAACTTTGTAGAAAATTTTGTAAATGTACATGAAGCTATTAAAAAGCAGATGTGTGGATCAGCGAAACTAGATGGACCACCCTAATTTTACAATGATGAGAAAAAAGATCGAATAATAAGAAGAAACTTCCCCAAAGACACCATGTATCTAAAACTTATGGTTTAGGAGAAAACATTTTTGTCTTCGTAAATACGGCTCTGGACCCATTATGCAATGCGCGTACTAATTATAATCAACTAATTATAATGAACTACTATCGGATAGAGAACTTCTTGCGGCAGCGAAGGATCGTTTATCAAGACCGCCAACGAGCTATCGACCGTCAATCCAATTTAAACGAGAAGAAATTTTAAACCCATATCCATCGAATGAAGCACATCAGCGTCCCGTTGCAGTACCTCCCCCGAACCGGATGGCACAATGAACTTCATCAGCTGCAACCTGCGAAGCATGCGGTGCATGCAGTCATTCGTGTTTCTATAGAACTGACGGAACCTTCGAAGGTTGACAACGATCCAACAATAGAACTCGGTGAAGCTGAACTGGACTAATTTGGACAACTCAAATGAGTTGCATTATGAAAAAATCATTGCATAAAACTTTGTATGGAACTCGTTGCAAAACTCGATTTTTTCAGCACACTTCGTATTTATCCAACTCGGCAAGCCTCGTTGGATAAATGTACGACTCGTGCTGAAAACATCAACATTTTGAAACTCGTTACATAAATAACTATAAATTATGACAATTCACCGACAAGTTCAAACGCGAATAGCGTATTTACCATTAATTTCATCAGTTACAGAAATCCTAATTTATTGTCAAAATTTTAATCGCATGAAAAGCGCGATGAGCGAAATTCATAAAAATATTTTAAGCTCCGAAACAAGTTAGAATGACAGCGTTAAAGGTGAAGAATTTTTTGGTAGTAACTATAATGTTTTCCGTAGTGATCCTGATTTAAACTTGACACAACAAAAAAATCGGGAGGAGGAGTACTCGTAGCTTTTTCCTTCAATTTCAATTCCGAAGTCATTGTCTCACCCAAATTCAGAGAATTCAAACATGTGTGGGTTAAAGCTAATTTTAATGGTTTAATTTTCATATTTTAGCAACAGTTTACTTTCCCCCAGATCAAGTTTGTAAATCTACATACGAAGTCTTCTTCCATGCAGCGGAAGAAATCCTATCTAAGCTTCCGCCCGAATATAAAGTACACCTTTACGGTGATTTTAATCAGAACAGTGTCGATTTCATTCCAGATTTCGAAAATGAGAGTATCCTTCTACCAGTCATAGGGGAGAATGAAACATTGCAATTCATTTTTGAGAAGTTTGCATGCCTAGGTCTTAATCTAATCAATCATGTTAAAAACAGGCGAAATTGTCATCTAGATTTTTTTTATTGACAAACATTCATGAATACTTTTGCGTAAATCTTCAATGATTTTGTGGTGCCCGCTGATGCAAGTGAAGTGAACCATGGATCCAAAGCACAGGCAAATGGGAAAAGAGAGCGAGCAATGGCAGCAGTATTAGGCACCCTACACACTACTCAAACGGTTTGACCAACATTGACTCCGCCCCCAGGTTGGTGGTTGAGTTGGTGCTGTGTTTGACCGTGTGTAATGCTGTTTGACGAACCGATTTGGCAGTTCGTCAAACCGATTTGACGGTTGACGGTTTGGTCGGCAAAAATCAAACCAGTTTGATTTTACTCAAACCAACGGTGGGCGGAGCCAATGTTTGACGAACCGATCGTACCGTGTGTAGTGTTGTTGCACAAACATAGTGCGATTTCAAATGGGGGATGATGTTGGTGCAACCAAAGTGACATGTTGCTGCAACACGATTTGGCAGTTCGTCATACGGTTGCAGAAACATTCGCTGGTTCGACTAACCTGGGGGCGGTGGCAATGTTGGTCAAACCGTTTGACTGGTGTGTAGGGTGCCTTACGAGGATAAGACTCGTCGTATCGATGAAGAATACGAACGCCGGAAAGCTGAGATCGATGCGGAATACAAGGAGACTGCTAGGAAAATTAAGTTGGATTTCCTCGAAAGAATAGAGGCTGTAAAACGGCAATTTAGTCGCGGTGATTCGACGTTCAACAAACCCCCGACACCATCCGCCCGCACTACTGACCAACTAAGCAGAGTAGTTTCCATCCATTGACGAACAGCGTTTCAATCAATCGAGGTATCAGCAGAACTACACACCGAAAAAAGGCCATCACAGCAGGGAATACAATCATCCGTGTCAAAACATGCGTCATCGGTCTTAGCTGGTCAAATTGGATTTCATCATTCCGGTTCCCGACTAAATGTATCCAAATTACAAACCACTACGGCAGGCGCACTTGAAAATGAGACAATCAACAACATTTTATTATGCAAGATGCTCAATGAATGCCGACTCCGCCGAACAAAGATAGCTACAGAAAATAGAGTGCATGTGATCTTCGATCCTGGTGGGAGCTGTATCAGCAGAGGCGATTGTTCTTTCTCTCACTTTGTAATCGACAGTGTAGTAGCGCGTGCGGCGACGGTTGTTTTGCCGTTTCTAGTCAGCTAGTGAGAATCGTGTTTCTATTCCATGCGAAAGCGGCAACAAAACAATCAGCCCTGTTACCAGTTTTACGGGTGGGAGAATGTTGTAGATGAAATGTTCTGTAAAACTGGCAACACGGATTGACGTTTAAAGAGAATAATTGCAGAGTAGAAAATAGTAATACTGTTGGTAGGAGGTAGCATCTACGAAAAGCGTGAATTCAATACCAAAATGTACGTATTTATTCACTAGCGTTTAAGAAATATTTACTTCAAAAAATGAAATCAACAGCATCGAAGCTGCTACATCAAAAGGCTGCTGTCGATAGGTGTTCGTTCGTGCTCAAGAGAAATCCCGCCCCAACATACTTCGATGATTTTAATCGCCGAGTGAACAGTTTGCTGCAATGGAGTCGGCAGAACGTAGACTGCAATTGCTGGAAGAGCAAGGTGCACTATGGAGAAAATATTATGAAGATGAGGAGCGACGAATTGAAGAGGAATATCAGCGAAGTCTTGAAGAGATCGAAGCGACGTTCCGGAAAGCCGCCAAAGCAATAGAGTTGGAATTTTCTGCACGTAAGGAAGAAATAAAAAGGCAGTTTAGTGACGAAAGTGCTAGTGACAAATTACACAGTGAATCGAATGCTGGTCCTAGCAAACCACTATCTGTCTGCACTACTTCTTCACCAGTAGCAGGGTCCACTCAAAAGCCAACCGCAATAATAAAATCAAAATTTGTTCTGAATCGTTCGAGTGTTGCTGTGAACATTTCGCGCGAGGTTGTAAGAGCTCACAACAAGGAAGACGAAAACGACGAAATGCATGGGATCGTTTTATGGTATTGTTCTACCAACTGGCAGTGTGTAATCACTAGTTCAATTCGACAATCAACGATATCGCATTTCTGCCAATACAAATGTGAAACGTATGCCGGGTTGGTACAGTATGAGTTCTGCGATGGAGAGAAGATCATCAAGTTGATAATAGCGTCACTATTTTTGATTCACGATCCCGGTGGGACGTTTACAAGGAAGCGGCCCATGCGATTATGTTATACATTGGTACAGGCAAACTTGACCGAGTGTTGGTTTTATTGAATTATTCAGCGAATTACCAGTTTCACTGGGGGGAGCTGTTGTGGTAGTTTTTTAATTATAGTGAAACTGGCAACACTGAAGTTAGAAGGCATGGGAAAAATATAATTAGATGCATCTCTGTTTGTTTTTGACAACATCGGTGAGGAAAAGAGGGAAAACAACCTAATTTTGATAGAAAGCTCGGAGGGTCGAATCACATATACCAATCAACTCAGCTCGACGAATTGAGGTGATGTCTGTGTGTGTGTGTATGTGTGTTGTGTATGTGTGTGCGTATGTGTGTGTGTGTGGACAAAAAAACTAACATCACTTTTTGGCAGTAAATCTCAACCGATTTTAACGACCGATGGTTCATTCGACGCGGCATCTGGTCCCATTGTTTCCTATTGAAAATGGTTCAGATCGGTCCAGCCGTTCCGGAGTTATGGCCATTTAGGTGTTCCAGACCGGTACCCCACGAAGGGGCCAGATATGAAAATGCAACAAACCCATGCATGCGACCCATCAAACCACGGCATTTTCGATTATCTGATGAATGGGAAGTAGGAAAATAGTCTCATACTAAATTTGAACCGGTTGTCTCCGGAACCGGTTCCGCATGTCCCGCTGGAAGTGGCCAATTAAAAAAGTGAACCAAACCCAGGCATGCGACACATCAAATAGCGGCTTTTTCGATAACCAGATGAACGGTAAGCAGGAAAATAGTTTCATACCGTATCTGAACCGGTTGTGTTCCGGAACCGGTTCCAGATGTCCCATCGGATGTGACCATTTAAAAAACTAAACCAAACCTATGCATGCGACACATCAAATAGCGACTTAATCAATAACCAGATGAACGGTAAACAGGAAAATAGTTTCAGACCATATCTGAACCGGTAGTGTTCCGGAACTGATTCTGCATGTCCCGCTGGATGTGGCCAATTAAAAAAGTGAACCAAACCCAGGCATGCGACACATCAAATAGTGGCTTTTTCGATAACCAGATGAACGGTAAGCAGGAAAATAGTTTCATGCCGTATCTGAACCGGTTGTGTTCCGGAATCGGTTCCAGGTGTCCCAAAGGAAGTGACCAATTAAAAACTGCACCAAACCTAGGCATGCGACACACCAAATAGCGGCTTTATCAATAACCAGATGAATAGTAAACAGGAAAATAGTTTAAGACCATATCTGAACCACTTATACATTAAACTGACGAAGTTGAAGGGATGCATCCAGCTAAATGTGTCTGATGATGACCGAAGAATAGTAGGCCGAAGCGCGTCACGCTAAACAAGCTGCTTCCGATATTTGTCACCGACAATTACCAATCAATCCACAAATAACATATTTGAACAGGTTGTGTTCCGGAACCGGTTCCAGGTGTCCCGTCGGAAGTCGCCAATTAAAAAAGTGAACCAAACCCATGCATGCGAAATATCAAATCATCAAAAATGTTCGATAACGAGATAAACGGGCAGCAAGAAAATAGTATCTGACCACACCTAAGATACCAGCAATGTTGCAGAATCAGGATTGGATGCATCGCTGAAATTACGAAGGTGAGGTGAGCAAAATCGATGCAAGCGATAAATATGCGTAAAAGAACAAAATCTAGATAAAAATTCAAGCGATCTTGTTAAATCAAACCATTTTAGATTCCTGAGCCGTAATTATACAGTAGGATGGATCAACGTTGTATGGGAAAATTTAAATTTTATAGCATCAATTCCCTTTTGCGTCTACAATTACTGCGCATAATTTTGATGCAACTGGTTGAGCCCTCGTGCTCTGTAACACAGTTGAAATTTGAATGGGTTTTATTATGGGAAATTGCACTTGCTTTCAATTTTTTGTCAAATTTAACATGAATCGTATAACCAATGATAATAAAATAAAGGTTAAAGTGTGCAGAAATTTTTTTGCCGAAATGTAAATAATGATCGGCATCCAGTGCTAGTTAAGGTGGTCAAGCAGTCAACTGAGAGGTTTGATATTTTTCAGCTCTGCCTATTCGTTTAAACAAGTCGGCATCTGAGCCATCATTAAGTTTCCAAAATCGATTATGGCTTTGATAAATTCTTGCTTTTCTGAATAAGGCTGACACAAATTTCGATTTTCTCTTAAGTCAAATTAACTGTTATCGGTGAATAACAAAATATGACATTCTTGAGTTATTGATAACAGAATAAGAACAAATTTAGCTGTTTATGTGGCGATCAAAATAATGGTAGGTTTAGTTGTTCAAATTCAATTTTAAAATAATGGTAGATTCAGTTATTATTTGAAAGTAGCAGAAGAAAGGTAAAATGAGCTAAATATTTCTTTTTTTTTTCTTCAATAAAATTTAAGTTCATCAATCAATGTAAAAACAGATTCTTGGATCTACATGAACGGTAACTTTTACCGAATACTGGAAATTCTTTGCGATCAAACTAACTGCACATACATAGTTGGTCAGAGATTGCAAACAAACATTTTATTTGATAATGTTTATTCCTACATAGAGACTGATCTCTTCAGCGTAATGAAGATCAATGATTCAATACAACAATGTATCGGTATGAATATACAAAGCGACAACAGTACAAAACATTACATATCAAAGTGTAAAATTCGCACTCAAATTGACTGAGCATTGAGAGAGAAAATAGCAAAAATAAAAGCAATCTTGCTATTTGATGAAAACATTCGCGAAATGATGCGGTTTGCTTTCGACAACGAATACGTTTTCACCCATCCTCGCTTTATTCAATCAACCTCCCATACGAGTAGCACACGAACGGACTCAACACTAATCAGCATAGTTGACTCTTCCTTTTCGCCGTTGAGCCGTTGCGTTCTAACCAAGCATCTATTTTCATCGCTTTCGATGCTTTTCGACAGCTTATCGCAAAGCATCGTTGGCTGGAAGCTTTATTAGTATGGTATCGGTACATGCGAATGTTGCTTCTGTGTGCGTGTCGAGCGTTCATGCCGTAGCTTCGCAAACCAATCTATTCGGTATGGTTCGGCTGTTCGGGCGAGCGTGTGGCGGCACAGTCAGATGTGTGTAAAATCGTTTGTGATTTACATCATGTTCGTTCTGCCACCTCTTTGCTGCTGGTCATCGCTGATCAGTGCACAGTTCAATTGCACGCGATAAATATACAGTTGATGAGTTGTGATGAGCACTAGTGAGGTGATAATTTGCATCATTGAATAAAAGTTTATGTTGTACACAACTAGTAGAATTGATGTTTACATGTGCAAGAAGAATCCCACTACACCAGTGCCCTCCCTTCAGGTGTAAAGTGTCGTAAATACATTAACGAACAAACAAACAAACTAGTGCCCTACCCAGACAACCAGCAATCGTATAAGATGTTGTATAGGATGATAAAGTGGAGGTAATAAGCGTACATGCCTCCATTTAGGCGCATGTAAAATGTACGCATATCGCCTTCACTTTAACATCCTATGCAACATCTTATACGATCACTGGTTGACTGGGTAGTAGCTTTCTTAAAAAGATCGAAAAAGATGGATACGTCGCTCGTTTTACAAATTATACTCTTTAATTGTTTGAGTTCTAAATTAACATAAATTGATGCGCATCAAATAGAATCCATTGCGAATCAAACACACAGCTGAGAATCCGGATTTGTTTGCTTTTGCGAGATACGTCGATTTGAAAAGTTATGCTTGAAATATACAATAGAACAGTTAATGGTATATTAAGAGTAAAATATGTTATGGTGCCTAATGTTTATAATAATTTCTCACAATATCAAAATAATGGCAAATTTAGCTGGGAATGTAAATTATGTAATTGTTTTGATATTTTATACAATTCATTATAAAAGGTGCTAAATTGCAAGTTTTACCATGATAGTAATTTTTGTTATTGATGTGTTATTTAGCATTATTTATCAATGACAAGATTTGCTATGATTGTATATTTTGCTATTGATTTGCCATTTTAAGTTTTTCATAATAACAGAAGAATGGCAAAACGAGATATGATGGCAAAATCAGTTATTATTTTGTCCTTTGTTTGCCATTAGCCTCTACCCGGGACGCTTTACTTCTCTTCCGAAGGAAGAACCCACATTTTGTGAGTATGTTGAGAGTGGGATTCGATCCCAGATCCTCGGCGTGATAGTCTTGTGTTCTAACCACCACACCAGGTCCGCTCCACCAAATTTTAAGGTGAAATTAGGATCTTTCAGAAAATGTCTTACCAAATCCGATGATTTAAGCGGTTTTGCTTAATTGTTTGGGTATTTTTTTCATCAAATACATTTATTATTTATCAATACCACCCCCCTCCCCCTCATTGACGAGTCAACGAGCCCTGTGGCCAAAGAAGAAAATGAGATTTGTTCCGTTCTAGACTTCAGTTCTCAGGATTCAGGAACACTTCGGCTTATGGCGACGGAAAAATCTTGAGTGCATATTCGACGAGAAAGGCACTATCACCACTAGGTGGATTAATCTGGGTTTTTCAAAGCTAGCATGGCACTTCTAAACGAAAAGAATGTTCCTTTTTTGATGGCTTACATTAGAGGGGTGACATGCAATCCACATACATTAAAGAAGGTGCCGTATCAAAAAGTTGTTACGCCCTTCTGAAATGCTGAAGCTGATGAAGACAAAACGTACAAATGAAAAAAAAATAATTAAAGACAAAAGGTCGAATAAAAGTAAATTTAGAAGGGACAAAAGGTCTTACCTACATATTTTGAAAGAAGATTAAAATTTCACCCTGCAAATTATGCTTGATTATTTGTTGCCTGTTCCGACTTTTTGTCTTTTGGCCTTTCAATATTTTGGTTTTCTATTCTTATAGCTTAAGATATTTCTTACACAGACATATTTCTTTTTGTTTAATTTATGGTTGCCCATATTTTTGACTATTGTTTTTAAAGCAGATTTTCTGTATAGAGAGTGTACGCTCTTAATATATCGGTGCTAACATTTCAAAAAGGCGAAACTACTTGCTGAAACCAAATCTTTATCTCTCCGACGCAATGTACAACTACTACCGGACGGGTAAAATGCAATTCTTTCCTATAGTGGTTGTTGGTGTCCTGGGAAAGATGAGATACGATCAACAGCTATGGGAGAAGATATTGTGTTGAAGATCAGTTACGCCCTTTTGAAATGTTTGTGCTGGATGCATGTGAATACTATCGGCTTGACTGAGAGTAATATGAACATCTATAGACATATGGAATCACAATACAATATACTTTTAATTAAATTGTTACACCGATGAAATGTTTGTTTTCTATAGGCCCTAAGAACACCTACCGTATATTGATGAAATGACCAATTTTGATGGAAAATGCACTCCACTAATATTTATATGGATGCATACTACCAAATTTCAATATTATTCATGATAATTTTTGTTACTGATGCCTTTAATTCATGATTCAGTTATGAAATGTGGTGTTATTCTATAGAATTCACGATTTTTTAGAGGTTAGGCCCTTCAAAAGGGCGTAGCTCAAAATTTCACCCAACGATGATTTTAAAAATTTGCTCAGAGGTGTAGGATAGATAAATAAAGAGAATGGCATTCAGGTTTTGATGGTATATTTTATTTTATAATAACGGTAAATGGAGCACCGTGTTTCGTCACTAAACTGCCTTTTTATTTCTTCCTTACGTGCAGAAAATTCCAACTCTATTGCTTTGGCGGCTGTTTCGTCTAGGGCCAGGGCTACGTTGTGTGGTGAGGAGGGAGGATCCAGGCGACGACAAACAACTACTTTGGTTTAAAACTTTGGATATATATTTGCCCCCAAGAGGCACACGCCTGCTCGGGAGTGATCTTCACTTACTAATCTACTCTACATGAATTCGCGTGCACCTTATATAGGTGCACACAGTACGGATGGACAATTGAATATAAAATTTATTGTTGATTAACCGCGCGCGCTGCTTTCTGCAGCTTGGCGCAATCGTAGATTGGCGCCAAGGCAGAGAAGCTGCACGCTGGATGGTGACAATTGTGCGCTGCGTTGAAGGGAACAATGGGCAGCAATTTCAATGACCGATCTCTGCACAGCACACGCTTGGATTGGAATCAATTAGCCAGAGATGACGCCGACAAACGGGTCGAGATCGAACATCCCGGCGCCTCAAAACGAAACTATTTTTCGTTTTCAATTTTTGACCACGGTGTCTGTGTAGCTTGCCGTCGTCGGTAGGATGGAAGGATGACGATTATTTGCTACTGCCACAGCCGCAGGTAGGATTCCGATGATCGTGGTACGTTTGCCTGCCTTTATACACGTTGGTCGTCCGATGGAAAGATGATCGTGGAATGCGGAGTGCTTGAATGGTGATTGGGTTTGATTGATCCGGATGCTAGCTAGTTGGTTGGTTTTATTGGGATGCTGGCTGGCGGGAGACTCTTGCTTGACGGACGACAAGCGTGACCTGACTACGCCGAGTGGAAGGTCAGAATTCCCGGATGCCTGCGGATACATACTGCCAGTGGTCGAGTCGGAGGTGAAGCCCATGCTTCGGAAGATCCACGCCGCCGGTGGATGGAATGCCGTTTGACTCGCCAGTAGGATTGGGTGCCGTCGGTCTGATGCGATCAGTCCGAATGTGGACGCGCCGGTCCGGAGGGTGACTGTTTGGTGTGCAGCTGGATTCACCGGTTTCGGATGTGGACACACGGTATGGATTGGCAATGTACCGGTCCGAATTGGAAGTGGAATGGACACGCCGGTCCGGAGGGAGGATTCACATTCCTGCACGGGGACATGCCGGTCCGGAAGGAGGATGGATGCTTTCGTTGCCTCTGTCGTCGTCCTGGAGTAGTTCGCGATCGCTTGCGTGGCGATCGATCCTGGGATTTCCGTTACTTGGGATGGTTCGGTTCGAGGTCGCTTCCTAGCGGCCAATCCTGGTCACGGCACCATGTTTCGTCTAGGGTTGAGTGGTGGAAGAGGGGGATCCAGGCGACGATGAAGAACAACAACTGCTTTCCAAACTATTTGGGTTTATTTGCCCCCGAGAGGCACACGCCTGCTCGGGAGTGATCTTCACTTACAATTCTACATTACATCAATTCGTGTGCACCTTTTATAGGTGCACACAGTACGGGCGAACAAATAAAATATAATTATTCAATTGCCGCGCGCATGGCAGTGCGCTGGATGATGATTCAACTGCGCCCACCGCGTCGTCGGGCTGACGATGGATTTAACCCGCAAACACCCGGAACGATCTACTTTTGGCAGAAATGCAATATCTTTTTTGTTTTAAAACATTTTACCCCGAATTTTTTTTATAGTCAAGGGGAATAGTTGTGCTAAGAAATGCATGGTACCTCCCCCCTTTGCACCCTCCCCCCTTTTGCGGGGAGGCGAAACTACGTGGCTTTTTTTTGTATTTTTTATAAATTCTACATGTTTTTGCTCAAATTTCATCGTTTTGCTAATCATCAATAGTTTTCACTGGTCCTAGACATGCAAAGTATTACTACTCATCATAGTCTGTTGAAGTTTTGATCCCAGAGCTATTCTAAGGCCTCCAAAGTAATCTGAAGTTTGTGACACAAATCTGACATTCTCAACCAAATTTTATACACGATGAATGATTACAGAACATTGTCTACGGTACTCAAAAAGCCTCAAAGCACCTCTAGAAAATTCATGGTACATGAATTGGGTGATCTAGGTCATCCAAACTACTCTGGAATTCATTTTCTTAAGATCTAAAACATCTACCATCGTTTGTGTGCACTCTGTTCGAGAAATTTAGTCACGTTGATGTCCATTACACCTTACAATGCTATGAACAACTTGATATTGTGGTAGTTGGACATTCCATGAAATACAAATGGCCTCCAATACACTTTGAAGTTTGGCTTACGATATCTACATACTGTCTCTTGCTTTAGTTGTGAAAATTTTTCGTGGAATGTAGTCTATACTGATGATGGAACCTCAGTGCACATCTATAATGCTTTTGGTACATTCATGGGATATTCCAGGCTTTCCAAACTATTCTGGAATTAGGAACTTCAAGGTCTACAGGCTCTACGCTTGTTTTTCTTCACTCTATCGGCATTATTCTTTCACGATTGTGTCTGTTGCACCTCATTATATTACGAGTATCTGTATTTGTTGCTATTTGGGTGTCCACTGGCATACAAACGGACCCAATGTATTTTGAAGTATGGGTCGCAATATCTGTAAAACTTAGGATATTTCTATTGTAGCGAATGCTTGCGAAATATAATCTACACTACTCTTAGAACCTCAGAGTGCAATTCTGATATCCTAGCAACATTCACTTGGTGATCTAGGTCATCCAAACTTTTCTGGAATTAAGACCTTCAAGCTCTACAAACTCTACTCTTGTATATCTTTTTTATCGATGTACTTCTTCCACGATTACCTCTGATGTATCTCATAATTTGTTGCGTATTTGTGTTACTTGTGCATCCACTGACATACAAATGTTCTTTATGGTATTTGGAAGTGTCGGAAATTACCCAAGAATTCCTCTAGGCGTTCCTCGGAAATTCCTCCAAGAGTTCCTCAGGAATTCATCGTGATGTTCTCCGAGAATATCTCTACGAGTTATTACGTTTGAAATGTGAATTAGAAAAAAGTCCTAGATTTCGAGCATGGAGAATGAAATGATTCGTGCACCACGTGTTGAGAGCCCCTGCAACAGACCCGTCGATTCTATCCATCATCAACCAAAACCACATATATCTCAGTTCAGTACAGGCGACAGTTTGGCTACACATACTCCGTCATCTACACGACAACGCGACAACGATGATCACTAGTTCTATCGCCGACTTTGGCGAACAAGACGTACGATTGAGATGTGGCCAGAGAGCAGAAATCGTATCGTCGGTCGAAGCGAGGTCCGGTTCGAAAACTTTTCTACGGGTCGGCAGTAGTAGCTCGGGAAGCAAGCTAGATGTGGTAGAAGATGTAGTCAAATCACTTACAGCATGGAGAGTTTAGTGCGGATTCCCGATCAGAAAGGCATAACAAAAACATAACATAATTGTATCAACGGTTGATATCTATATCAAGGTTTGTTATATTGAGATATATTTGTTGGATTCGGTACGAAAACTAGTTTGTATTATTTCAAGGTTCTAACAAAGTCAGTTACAATAAATGAATATGTGATTCGATCATCATTATATCAACATTATAACAAACTCAGTAATAATTTTTAAAATGCAATGTGTAACTAATCAATATTTTTTGGTAGTGTTTAGTGCGTAAATTAACCGCGGTATGGCACCATTGTGTTTAGAAAATACACAATTGTTGATATCCTTTATTATATGAACTACCAAAAAAGCACATGTCTTCATCAAATTTGTACAGAAAGCTTATGACTTCGGAATGTGGAAAATGAGGTAAGCAACTCCACCATTACGTGATGATATTAGGTAATTTTAAATGTTTCTTATCATGATCCAGATCACCTGCACAGTTCGTTTGTTCAGAAAAGTAGTTCATGATTCTTGAAATTCTTGAATGGTGTAAAATTGTATGCACAATTTCACTACTACGAGCTATTTGATATGTTAAATCTCATTACTCTGCTGTCCTAGGAAGTTCGGATCATCACTCATCAGTGAAGTTGTCGAGAAGTCCTTGGCTCTCAAGTGGAAATTGTTATATGTAATTGAATTGAGGCGTTTACAGGATTTTGTACATGTCTTACAGGTTGAATGTTTATTATAGATGGCTACGGAGTACTTTCAAGGAATATTTCTATATATATTCAAAGTATTTCTCTTGTAGGTCTTCTAGGGAGCTCACTAGAAGTTCTTCCAGAGATCTCTCCGAGAGTTTTCTCGACGATTCCTACGTGAATTCTTACTGACGATCGTCTAGTCAAATATTCAAATATTCTCCAAAAGTTCTTAAAGAGATTTCCCCTATAGTTCCTCTAGAAATTGTGGTTGGAAAATTCTTCAGCTACTTCTCCAAGGATTTCTAAAGAAAGGCTTCCGATGATTCCTACAAAAAAATACTCTAAAGATTCCTACGGTAATTCCTCCAAGGAATTCCAATAATTTTCAAAGGTTTCCTCCAGGAATTTCTGCAAAATATCCATAAGAAATTCCTCCACGTATTCTTCCGGGTAATCCTCTAAGAAATTCTTCAACAATCCTCCATGACCTCCTCTTTGAATTCTTCAAAGAACTTTGCCCCAAGGATTTGTTGGAAGATTAGCTCATATACGTGTTGAGATCCCAAGTGAACCACTCCTATGAACCATCACAGAACACGAAAACACATTCCAATTCACCAATTATATTTCACCGACCAGATTACGTCACCTTAGATCTGTCGGAGCTTTCAACTTAAACTACTAATATGAATTCAATTGTACAGTATACAGATCATTCGTGATAGAGATTTTTCTCAAGGTTTAACTTAAGTTTAAAATCCAACATACATTTTGTCCCTTGAGAATTTCTTCAGAGAATCCAAAAGGGAGATTCTTTAAGACATTCTTAGCTAATTACTTCAGCCTATGAATCAAAAATTCCTTAAAGGATTCTCCATCAGGGAAAATCTATCAGAAATTCTAAAGGATCTCAGTAATTAATTAAGTTCCAATCCTAATTAATCCAATTCCAATTTCTTCGAAATTTCTTAGTATGTGGTCACTTAGTCTCTGTTGTGAATATCACGACAATTAACTACAGCTTTTTTCCGCATAGATAATCTGTGTGTGCATATCTGCCGATCGAAATGGTTATGTACTAGCAAATGAAGTGTAGTTGTTTTGTTAAAGTTAAGAATTTGCGGTGGATATTCCTACCGAAACATTCACCACGTAAGTGCCATAATACTACTGAACAACTTTGCAGAAGGAATATCATTGGTTAATAATAATGAAATCAAACATGCCAAAAAACGCTTTAAACATTTAAATAAACGCTGGCGCAACTAGTGCTTAGTTACATACTTTTCACTATTTGAAAGTCATTAGCTATCTCTTCAATTTAGTTAATAACACGAAGATATAATTGCTATCAACTGTATTAAAAACAGTTTCGTCTGACGTCCATTCGCGTAGGTACAGCGATGTGGGCTCCAGCTTCGAAGTAGTGAACGCTGGCTCTAGTGCACAACGAGCGCACACGACATTGAAGCTGAGGGACTAAGGGGCGATTTCTTCACCCTGGCTTAAGCGTTAAGCCAGGTTTAACTGTATGGGTAAGCCTGGCTTACCGGTTAAGCCGAGGTGAAGAAATCGGCCCTAAATGGGCTGTAGTGCAGTAACGTGCATGGTGACGTCATAACTGGGTATGGTGACGTCATACTTTCCCTCTCCGGTAATGTTGGATCAGCAGGTCTATTTATAGAGGAGCTACCAATATGAAGAATCTTTTCAGCATATATCGCCCCTCACTTCAAGTGCTGTGATGGCCTCACTGGTAAAAACGACGAGCTCCTGTTCTAAGATCTAGCCGTCGTAGGTTCGAATCCCTGGGTTATATGTATACTACGTGGAGAAGTTTTTTGATGCCAGTAACTTTTTACTAAAAATAAAATTTCACTCTTAAAATTGATTACCCAAAAATGAGTTAATTTTTACACTACTTAATTTTTACCCAATATATTTAAAACTGCTCTATAACAAAATGTGATATAATTTGATTGATTTTTTATATCTCATTTTGTTATAAACTTGTAATAATTGTATCAAGACCTGTTATAATTATGTTATGACTAGAGCAATTTTAGTTATAATTTTTGTTATTTTAACACCTAACCAGCGAATTTTATAACTCATTCTGTAATGAAAAATCTTTGTAATAAATAACTTAATTGGTTATAATTTTGTTATGCGTTTCTGATCGGGTTAGGGGGTCCAAAATTCGACCATTACCCTAGACCATATTCCCGGCAGAAAGATGGGTTCGGGAACAAGACTCGTGGCATTTCCGGCGACACCGAGGCGGCGGAAAGAAGAACGTCGGCAGGACTGGGTACGCTGTTGCTTCATGGAGGCGGAAGATGGTGCACAAAACGTTAGGGAAGATACGATAAGGGAAGTTATCATAATGAGATGAAGAATATAAGAAAAAAATAAGATAAATAAATGTGAGGAAATGTGATTTTCCGTGTTCTAAATGCGTGATAGGAATGCGCAATCCCTTAAGATGTTACAGAGTGTCTCAGGACTTCCCGTGAAATTCTTCAGAAGTTTCCCAGCAGTTTCTCGAAAATTGGTTCAGGAGCTATGCTGGAATTCCTTCAGGAGTTCCTCGGGAATTCCGCCAGAAATTCCCCGAGGATTCCACGGGAGTCTCCCAAGGATTTCTTCATGTGTTCCCTAAAAACTCATCTAGGAAGTTTACCCAAGAGTTCCTCCAGGAAATTTTCCAGGGATTCCTCCAGCGGTTTCTCTAGAAGTTCTTCTAGTGATTCCCCCAGGGATTCCTGCATAGATTCCTCCATGGATTTATCCACGAATTCATTCAGGTATTCTTCCAGGAATTCCGCCATAGTTCCCTCAGAAGTTCTTCCAAGATTTCCTCCAGCAACTAACCCAGGGATTTCTTCAGGATTCAAGGGATTTTTCCAGAAATTTCTCCAGGGGCTCCTCCAGAGTTTCCTCCAGCAATTCACCAAGAAATTTCTCCGAAAATTCCTTCAGAAGGAATTTCTCAAAGAATTCATCCAGAAACTCCTCCAAGACATCTGTCTAGAATTCTTCCAAGAATCCCTCCAGGAATTCCAAAAACTCCTACTGTACCTTCCCCAAGAATTTTACCAGAGAACCCTCTAATATATCTGCCAATAATCCCTTCAGGAATTTCGTCAGAAATTCCTCCAGGGATTTTTCAATAAATTCCTTCAAAAAATTTTAAAAATTCTCCTGAAATTCCAGAAATTTAAAAATCCTCCAGAAATTCCTTTATGAATACCTCCTAGATTCTTCAGAAAACCTCCAGAAATTCCTCAAGAAAATACTCCCGGGACAACACCAGGGATTCCACCGAGAATTCCTTCAAGGAATTCTATCAGAATTTTTTTCAAGAAGTCCAACAGGAACTCTAATAAAAATTTCTCCAAGACCTGCTCCAATATTTATGTCAAAATTCCTCCAGGAATCCGTCCTGCAATTCGCCAAGGATTCCTTTATAAATTTCTCTATGAAAACCTCCAGGGTTTTTCAATAAATACCTTCAGAAATTCCTCCAGAAATGCCAATTGGAATATCCCCGAGAATTCCTCCAAGAATTCCTTCAGAAAATCCTCCAAGAATCTCTCCAGGGATTCCTTGAAGATTTTTTCAGGAATTCCTCCAAGAATTCCTACAAGAATACTTCCAAGAATTTCTTCAAGAATTTCTTGAAGAAATTTCTGGAGAATACCCTGGAGGAATTCCTGGAGTACTATCTGCAAGAATTCATGTAGTAATTTGTGAAGGAAGTTTTAAAGAGTTTCCCAGGGAAATCTTAGAGGAATTTCTCAAGGATTTCCTTGAACTGCGAGGAAATTTAGAATTTATTTTGTTCAATTTTTAATTTCTGGAGGAATTTCTGGAGGATTTCATGAATTATTTCCTGTAAGAATTTATGGAGTTGTTCATGAGAGTAATTCCGAATTCATGTGAGGTATTTCCCGCAAGAACTGACATTGAAGGAATTTCTGGAGAAATTCCTGTAGTAATTCCTGGAAGAATTCCTAGAATATTTCTTGAAGGAATTCCTGGGGTGTTTCCCGGAACAATTCCGAGACTATTTCCTGTAGTAATTCCAGAAGGAATTCGTTGAGTCATTCCTGGAGATATTCCTGGAGTAATTCCTGAAAAAACTCCTGGAGTATTTGCTTGAAGAATTTTTTGGAATATATCCTGGAGTATATCCAGGAAGAATTCCTGGAGGAATGACTGATGGAATTCCTGAAATAATTTAAGGAGGTATCCCTGTGAGGAATTCCGGAAAGAATCCTTGTTGGAATTGCTGAAGGTATACTGGGATAATTTTGTGGAGGAATTCCTGGAGGTATTTCTGGAGGAACTCCTGGAAGAATTTCTGTAGGACACCGTGGAGAAATTTCTGAAGGAATCCCTTGATGAATTCATATATAAATTAGCAGTTATTCATGAAGAAATTCCTGGAGGTATTTCTGAAGGAATTTCTGGAGAAATTACCCGGGAAAATTACCCGTAGAAATTCTCAGGAGAATTTTTTGGAGTATTGCCTAGAAGAATTCCTGGAGGAAACTCTGGAGGAATCCCTGGAAGAATTTCTGGAAGAATCCCTTGAATCCTGAAGAAATCCCTGGATTTGTTGTTGGAGGAAATCTTAGATAAATTCCTGAAGGAGCTCTGGAGAAATCCCTGACTGAACTCCTTGATGAGTCCATGGAGGAATGGTCGAAGGAATCCCTGGAAGAATTTCTAGAAAAATCGCTGGAGGAATCCCTGGAAAAATTCCTAAGAAAATTCCTGGAGGAATCCCTGGAAAACTTCTTGGAGGGATCCACGTAGAATTTCTGGAGGAATTCCCGAGGAACTCCTGCAGCATTTTTCGAAAAGTTCTTGAAGTAATTCCTGATGAACTCCTGAAGGAATTCCAGCATAGCTCCTGAATAAATTTTTCGAGTAACTGCTGGCAAACTCCTGAAGAATTTCACGGGAAGTCCTGAGGCATTCCCTAGGAACTCGTAGATGTTCTCGGAGAACACCACGAAGAATTCCTGAGGGACTCCTGGAGGAATTTCCGAGGAACGCCTAGAGGAATGCTTGGACAATTTCCGACACTTTCATATACCATAAAAAGATCATTTGTATGTCAGTGGATGCACAAGCAACACAAAGAAATACTCAAAACATTATTAGATACAACAGAGGTAATCGTGGAAGAATAAAGTAAAGAGATACAAAAGTAGAGCTTATAGAGCTTGAAGGTCTTAATTCCAGAATAGTTTGGATGACCTAGATCACCAAGTGAATGTTGCTAGGTTATCAGAATTGCACTCTGAGGTTCTAAGAGTAGTGTAGATTATATTTCGCTAGCATTCGCTACAATACAAATATCCTAAGTTTTACAGATATTGCGACTCATACTTCAAAATACATTGGGTCCGTTTGTATGCCAAGAGACGAACCAGCCAAGGGCTGAAAGTCTCTCTAATAAAGACAAATCAATCAATTGTATGCCAGTGGATACCCAAGTAGCAACAAATACAGATACTCGTAATATAATGAGGTGCAACAGACACAATCGTGAAAGAATAATGCCGATAGAGTGAAGAAAAACAAGCGTAGAGCCTGTAGACCTTGAAGTTCCTAATTCTTGAATAGTTTGGAAAGCCTGGAATATCCCATGAATGTACCAAAAGCATTATAGATGTGCACTGAGGTTCCATCATCAGTATAGACTACATTCCACGAAAAATTTTCACAACTAAAGCAAGAGACAGTATGTAGATATCGTAAGCCAAACTTCAAAGTGTATTGGAGGCCATTTGTATTTCATGGAATGTCCAACTACCACAATATCAAGTTGTTCATAGCTTTGTAAGGTGTAATGGACATCAACGTGACTAAATTTCTTGAACAGAGTGCACACAAACGATGGTAGATGTTTAAGATCTTAAGAAAATGAATTCCAGAGTAGTTTGGATGACCTAGATCACCCAATTCATGTACCATGAATTATCTAAAGGTGCTTTGAGGCTTTTTGAGTACCGTAGACAATGTTCTGTAATCATTCATCGTGTAAAAAATTTGGTTGAGAATGTCAGATTTGTGTCACAAACTTCAGATTACTTTGGAGGCCTTAGAATAGCTCTGGGATCAAAACTTCAACAGACTATGATGGGTAGTAATACTTTGCATGTCTAGGACCAGTGAAAACTATTGATGATTAGCAAAACGATGAAATTTAAGCAAAAACATGTAGAATTTATAAAAAATACAAAAAAAAGCCACGTATTTTCGCCTCCCCGCAAAAGGGGGGAGGGTGCAAAGGGGGGAGGTACCATGTATTTCTTAGCACAACTATTCCCCTTGACTATAAAAAAAATTCGGGGTAAAATGTTTTAAAACAAAGAAGATATTGCATTTCTGCCAAAAGTAGATCGTCCCGGGTGTTTGCGGGTTAAACAATGTGCAGCGTGGTTGAATAGAACAATTCACATCACACGCTGTTTGGATGTACCTAATCAGTGGACAATATTTGGCGCGCTCTTGGCGCGAGATCAAACAGCGGCTTTTCGGAACGTCGCTTCGATCTCTTCAAGACTTCGCTGATATTCCTCTTCAATTCGTCGCTCCTCATCTTCATAATATTTTCTCCATAGTGCACCTTGCTCTTCCAGCAATTGCAGTCTACGTTCTGCCGACTCCATTGCAGCAAACTGTTCACTCGGCGATTAAAATCATCGAAGTATGTTGGGGTGAGATTTCTCTTGAGCACGAACGAACACCTATCGACAGCAGCCTTTTGATGTAGCAGCTTCGATGCTGTTCAAATATATTTTATTTTTATTTACAAATGTAGATTAACATATAGAAGCTTACATTTCAGTGCACTAATTCGCGGGATTGCACAAGAGACCCTGATTCCGACCAACGACTTTCTACTTCTAATAGTCTATTTTACGAAACGACAACAGTGTTGATATTGATATTAACACTCACGGGCTTGGGCGCAACCTCCTGTCAAATTTTCATTCATGAAATGAGCGATCAGCTGATCCGAAACGTCTCGTAAAATGGCTCATTATATTTTTCCCATGCCTTCTAACTTCAGTGTTGCCAGTTTCACTATACTTAAAAAACTACCACAACATGAGTCGTTAGTGCCTTTGTGGAAAAACGAGGCTTTTCACACAGCAATCGAGTTTTCTGTGTTTCTGCATAAAAATCACATCCCCGATGAAAGTGTTTACGAAAATGTTTTCGATTACAGCAGAGCAAATAATTCTAATATCAGAGACAAATTAAATAGGGCAAATTGGCAATCTGTCTTGAAAAATCAACAGAATATGGAATCTGCTGTTGAAGTTTTTTATAAGTTGTTACGGGAAATTATTCAGGAAGTAATCCCGGTTATTACGAAGCGTAGAAGTAAGTGGTAGAAGTTTCGACTCGAAGAATCCCATTTGGTTTAATAGGCAAATCATCAATTTTAAAATCGTAAGCGAAACGCACATAAAGCTTACAGAATTAATGAAAATCATGCCAATTTGGTGAAATATTTGGATATATGTGATCAACTTAATGTTGCCATTTACTGAGTACAATCTAAAAACAGAAAATGAAATCAAATCATGTCCTAAGAACTTCTTCAATTACGTCAAGACTAAACTGAAATCATGTAACTTTTCATCAAAAATGACATTAGATGAAAAAGAAGGGGATAATGCTGAAGAAATTTGCAATCTTTTTGCAACTTTTTTCCAAGAAACGTATTCGAATTTCTCAGACAATGATCGTGATTTCGCGTATTTTTCACATTTTCCTGAATTTTCGAGAGATGGTGGTGTTAGCCATATCAATGTTCAAAACATTTTGCAAGGTCTTTAGGATCTAGATGGCAATAAAGGGCCAGGACCAGATGGAATTCCACCAGTGTTTATGAAAAACTAAGCAATCCAGCTCTTAACTACTTTATTTTGGTTATTTAATATGTCACTCGATTTTGGTGTTTTTCCTAGGGAATGGAAAAAAAACCCTTCCAATTTATAAATCAGGCAAAACAGCTGATGTCCGCAACTATCGTTGTATTGCCATTATTTCATGTATTCCAAAACAGTTCGAGTCAATCATTTATAAATTTTTGTTTGGCCAAATAAAAAATCGGATAACAAACGCTCAACACGAATTTTTTAAAGGTCGTTCAACTGCTACCAACCTTTTGGAATTTGTAAATTACTCATTGAATGTAATGGATAACGGCAATCATGTTGAGGCACTCTACACTGACTTCAGTAAAGCCTTCGATAAACTTGACATTCCTATGTTGATTCACAAGCTTGAAAAAATGGGAATTGAAATAAGTCTCCTTACCTAGATTAAGTCATATTTAACTGATCGTCAGCAAATAGTAGAATTCAAAGAGCAAAAATCTAATCCAATTCAGTTTACTTCGGGAGTACCCCAAGGCTCACAATTAGGTCCTCTTCTTTTTATTTTATATGCTAATGACATTTCTTTTGTTTTAAATAAATTGAGGATTCTTGTATACGCTGATGATACAGTGACCGGCACAAAAAAGATCCACCATGGAGTAATTACAGTTTCTAATGAAAGCTACATCCAAAAATGATAATATATATCTTTCAATGAATGCACTTCATCCATTACACATTGTTCTAGTAATCTGTGTTGAAAAATATTTGGTTTTTGAGGAATAAAGTGAAATCTGATATGACTGGGAAAATTGCTTTAAAATTGGGTATGACTGAAAAAAAGATCTACTTAGCAATTAATTCTGAAACTTCAAAACTTCGCCAAATTTTCACACGTTTTGCTTCTTGGTGTACGGTATTGTGATGTTTTAGACATATGAAATTTATTTTGACATGAGTTTTATTAATTTTAGGGTGATATGGGGCGAATTTATTTTTCATGGTCAGTATAATGGGTAAAAAATTCTCTAAACCACAGAAACTATTTGTAAGTAAGAATGAATGCTTTTAATATACAATATAACAATAATTCAACTTGCAGACATACTGGGATGTGCTTTTTTGGACAATTTTAATGAGATTCGGTCGACTAATGCGAAGAAATGCACATGTTGTGAAGAATATTAAGGATTATTTGAATGGTTTGAATGGTTCAAACGTAAGAAAAACAGTTTAATATATTGTTACATAAAGATTGGATGTAAATGTATAGTAGCTACCAATGTGTACAGCTTTTAGCGAACCATTCCATTATAATACACTATATTGTAGCTGGTACTCTGTATGGTACAGGAATGGTTTTCACCAAATACCCTATGGTTAGTTTTTATCCGGGCGGATAGTACACGTTCCGGAATTCGCGATATTCAGGAGAAAGTAAAACGCACTTTACTTTGTCTACATGTTTAATGGTCAACGGACTAGTACGGACTAAAAACTATAAACATAAATACATTGTCAAAATCCTTCAGCATGAACGTTTCGTCAACACATACATACATTCAAACAAACTCTTGAACACTCAAACAAACTGTCAGAGCGATTCCAAGCAACAGCATCAAAATTAAGGAAAATTTTTAATTCATGATTTTCTATTGAACTGAAACTTTGCACAGTTTTTCAGTTCCATCTAAATCGCCATTTTTCGATATTAAATTTTTATTTAGAGCCACGACTAACTTTTCAAAAGGGTGTATGTGAAAATGGTTCAAAAATATTCAAAAATATGCACAGCAAAAACGGATTGTTCGATTGTTATGAATTTTTCAGCAAAGTTAGATAGCTAAATGGTGATTTCTAAGAAAATATACACTGTAAAAAAATCTATTTTATCATTGAAAAACATCATTTTTGTCACAAAAACTCAAATATCTCAAAACCCTATCTTTTTACCAACTTGAATTTTTTAGGGAAAACGGTCCATTGTATTAGCAATCTACCATAAAAATTTGGTGATGGTAAACTAATAAACAAAAAAGTTATAACATTTCAAAAATTTCACAATTTTTACCTTTAGTAAAAAAAATTTTTCTGTGTAAATTATTTCGGCCGGGAATCGCGATTTGATGCTGATTTTATTGTTCAGCAAAGTTAGATAACTAAATGGCGATTCCTAAGAAAATATACACTGTGAAAAAAATCTTTTTTAACATTAAAAAATATCATTTTTGTCACAAAAACTCAAATATCTCAAAACCCTATCTTTTTACCAACGTAATTTTTTAGAGAAAACGGTCCATTGTATTAGCAATCTACCATGAAAATAAACAAAAAGGTTATGACAATTCAAACATTTCACAATTTTCACATTTAGTAATAATTTTTTTTAGTGTAAATTATTTCGGCCGGAAATTGAAGTTTGATGCTGATTTTATTGTTAATGGCCTTGCGTGAGTAAAACAAGTTGTTTTTATTATATATTATATATACATATAATATAATATACTATGTACCGTAATGTTCCGATTTTATCACGCCCTCCGCGCATTAGTCGTTTATTCATTAATTTGCTGTTACATTTGAGGACAAGTGTTTTCCCTCTTCTTCAAGATGAATGTTGAAAGCGTGTTTTGCAACGTTAAAAATATTGAAATGGGTATAGATGTTGAAGAATATTACAGGGCATTTTTGAAAAGGGGCGTAATTAAATTGTTTAAACAGATGTCGCTGATGGCAATTTCTCAGTTGTTGTCGTTTTCGAACTTCCTGCGCCCTGCTTTACCAATGATATACAGATGGCTCGTTTGTCAAATTCTAGACGGCAGGACGTGCAAATGCGTAATTTTGTACACAATGTGGACATTTGGGCATAACCAGTCTCTTTCAGTTTATCTATGGTGCTTTCGGTGAGATTTCGTAACTCTTTTGAACATTTTTTTTTCATCAAACGGTCTACAAGAGAGCGTTGAGTTGAAGACCTTTGAGAAAGCGACTGTTCATCTTGTTCGTTAGATTATAATAAACAAAATCACTTATTAATTTTAACTTACTTGTTTGGTGTTGGTGGCTGAAGAAAAAAAATACTATACAATTTTTAATATTCATGGCGGTAGTATTTTTTTGTTTTTTTCGTGAGCATTGTCAGGTATGTATACTAGCGTGGTTCAAAAAATCGTTTTTGCTCCACACCGCTTATTCGATTCCTAACCAGATTATATGCCTTCCCCCAAAATTTGAGCTCATTTGGTTGAAAATTGAGACTGCACAAGCCCTTCAAAGTTTGTATGGGGATTACTATGGGAAAATGATGTTTTTCATTCAATCCACCGTAACATTTACCTAAGTGCCCTAGTGGGTTAGTTGACTCTTGGTAATCCTAGGCTACTCTATCAGCTACAACTTTGCAGAAGACCGCATTCAAATCGGACGCCTCATTAATTAGTTACCGATTTTTATCCAGAATCGAAATCTTTACTCATGATGGTTAAACTAATCGGAGGGCATCACTGCATTTTGCAGTGGAACATAGTAGCCATGATTTCAGTGTGCTATCTTTGGCGCCATATGCAGCAATGTTGCCTGCTGGGAAGCTGAATGATCACTGTTAAAGTTTGCCCAGTTGGATACAAATCGATAACTAATTAATGAGGCGTCCGATTTGAATGCGGTCTTCGGCAAAGTTGTAGCTGCTAAGTTAGCCTAGGATTACCAAGGGTCGACTAATCCTCTAGGACACTTGGGGAAATGCTACGGTCGATTGAATGAAAAACATCATTTTCTCATAGTAATTCCCATACAAACTTTGATGGGCTTGTGCAGTCTCAATTTTCAACCAAATGAGCTCAAATTTTGGGAGAAGACATATAATCTGGTTAGGAATCGAATAAGCGGTGTGGAGCAAAAACGATTTTTTGAACCACGCTAATGTATACAGACAAACAAACGTAACACTGGCGAAATTTTCATTGACCACGCCTTCAACGATCATTTTGAATCTTGGTTGTGGCTTTCATAACAAGAAGAGCGCCCATCGTTTTTCTTTGCGTTTGACGTTTCACACTAGCGCCTTCTGATGACGATATTGCACAACGCAGTGTTTCGTGAAACATTTCCACCAGGTGGTGATAGTGTGAACTGGGCGATGAATTTTCACTAAAATTGTTCTAGGCGTTTCGTCTGTTTGTCTGTGGTATGTACCTCTTTCGCATTCTTCCGATCATGAAGTCTGTTCTCTACACACTTAATTTTGATTACCGAGTTCGGTAATTTTTTGACGAGATTAAAACTGCTGAGCACCGAACTCGTTCAGCAAAAATGCATTGTTTACCTTTTCCATACGATTTTGACAGTTGTTTTACTGAGCCTCAGTAAAATCGATTACCGAAACTACCGAGATCGTACTGCTGTTATAATCTCGTCAAAAAAGTACCGAACAGGCAATTCAGAAATAAGTGTGTAAGAGGGATTTTTTTTGCGGATAAACTAGACGTATACGCGTATAAAAAAACTTTTATTATACAGCTTTTGTCTTAAAAATAAATTCAATTCCATTTTTCTTATAATCAACAGCTTTTCAACTCTATCAAGGGATTTTTTCACCAGTCACGTACAATAAAAAGTATGACAATCTCAATATTTTTGATCACAACACTGGATCGCGTCTAAGTTTCAAATAGATACTATAGTAATTACGAATAATCAAACTAAAGTATCATGAAAACAACTTGTTTAATTCAGGCGGTAGCCTTTACAATAAAATCAGCATCAAAATATAATTCTCGAAATAATTTACACAGAAAAAATTTTTTTTTTGTTACTAAATGTAAAAATTGTGAAATGTTTGAAATGTCATAACTTTTTTGTTTATCAGTTTACCATCACCAAAATTTTATGGTAGATAGCTGATATAATGGGCCATTTCCCCTAAAAAATTGAAGTTGGTAAAAAGATAGGGTTTTGAGATATTTGAGTTTTTGTGACAAATATCATATTTTTTCAAAGTAGAAAAAGAAATTTTTTACAGTGTATATTTTCTAAGGAATCATCATTTAGTTATCTAACTTTGCTGAAAAATTTATAACAATCGAACAATCCGTTTTTGCTGTACAGCTTTTAGAATATTTTAGAACTATTTTCGCATACACCCTTTTGAAAAGTTAGTCGTGAGTGAATATGAAGGTTTAATATCAAAAAATGGCGATTTATATGAAATTGAAAAACTGTGCAAAGTTTCAGATATTTTTGAAATGGTCGCTCAGGATCGACTGACATGACTCCGTGGAATTCCTCGTCATTATCATTACCAGGGGGCTGCCACTACACTTCTCCAACATGAATGAGTTGTATGTTTTCAGTGATTCTTTGAGCGTTTTTAGTCGGACTGTGTCCTGGCGTTTGAAAATGCTCGTAAGAGGTTTAATTTATGTTTTGTTTCGCAATGAGTGTAAATCGCGGTAATGTTCCGTGGCAACGAATTGCGTCTCAGATCGGTTTATTTTTGTGAGGAAGGTTGGAATCTCGTTTTCTCGCTTCGGGCTGGGGTAGAGATTACTGACTGGACTCATGGTTTTGTCCATTTAGGTGGAGACTTTCGTAAGTACATCTAATATATCGGCAATATGTCCTGGTTTTAAAAGATGTACTTCATTTTATGTTGTTGAGCTTGCTCAGAGTTTTAGTCGACTACTCTGAGTTGAAGCTATGATGTTTGTGAGTGTTGTTTTGTGAGTATGAATGAAGTTAGGGTGGGAGGTATAAGTGTGGTCATTGTCAACATTTTCTTTTTCATTTGGTCAAAATAGATTTTTTTCTTCGTGAGGTTTGTTTCGTTGAGATCGGGTTTCTTGTATTCTTCTTCGGTTTTAAATTTTAAATTGTGAATTGTAATGGCATGATAGGTAGACATTTTTTGCTGGAGACCGGAGACCACAGGTCGCTGATGGTCAGTGGCAGGTGATGAACTGCATATTGTAAATAAAGATGGAGTTGAATTCGTTCAATGATGAAACTATATGACGATTAACACTTATGTGGCCGGCAGGGTACCCGGGTACCTTTTTCAATTTCAAATCTCGATATTTTTATGATTATAGAGACTAGGATGTTGGAACTCTGTTAGATCTTAGAACTCGTGAATATACATCTATTAATGGGATTGACCGAATTTTAAAATGAGGAGGGGCAGGGGGAGTGGCTCCTGCATTTTTTTTATTACGTGGAAGGCCGGCAGGTTACCCGGGTACCCACGAAATTGAAATGATCATGTCTCCGTCAATTTTTCATCGATTTTGGAAATTTTTTAGCTCATTCAACTCAGAAACTCATCATCTATCGGAAAAATATTTAATTAGACCGATCTAATCACCGTGGTTTTCAGAAAATCCATATTTTTGGGAGCATGTCCTTATACCATATTGAAACCCACATTGTTGAGGCTAAGATATCTTAAAGTGTTTATGGTCAACCATGGCCCCACGGAAAGCGTGTTCCGAAAACACAGTTTCAAAGTCAACACGTTTTATGATTCCAGGCCGGTCAGATACAATATGCCAAAGCAATTATACGATGCTTGGTACCGAAATTGCTACTAACCTACCGAAAATCCCGTATATTGTATTGTATAAAAACATGGATTCGGAAATCCGGATTTTTTGGTACCTATGGTGATTGGACCGGTCCAACCAAATACGATCTCGATAGATAATGAGTTTCTGAGTTGAATGAGGCAAAAACTTTTAAAATCGGTGGAAAAATCGCTGAGATATGATTATTTCCATTTCGTGGGTACCCGTGCACCCTGCCGGCCTTCTACAGGTGTTTTTTTTGCTGGCCACACTACGGTTAAACAGGCCTACGAAAATTTGATTGGCTTTTGTTAACCATAGCATCGCCAATCAAACTTTCGTAAATTTAGGAGGAAGTGATGTAACGAACTTTCAGTTCGTTGCATTTTTGTAAATATTAAAATATAAATTTAGCTTAAGTAAAATGAATTCTTTAAAAATAATTTGAAATATCCTAAAGTTCCACCATTACTTGTACCGCGAATTCGAGCTTTTTCTCTCTGCGCTCAAGCACTCAGTGTCTCACATGGATTAGATGAGTGCTAAAGAAAGTTGTAACATGTGACCGCAAATGCAAGCGCATGTGATCACATCACAGCGTTGGTTGGTGGCCATCGACCTGTGGGAAACCTTTTCAGGATTTGTTGGCCCCGGGAATTCGTTAATGAGAATTCTCTCCGATATTCTGATGCGCTCGGCTGGCGAAATCGTTGCAATACGAAGTATCTAATTTCTCTTGGACACAATAGACTGTTAGACTGAGTAAAGGGAATTTAGAGACTTCGTGAAGTCAAATCCGAGGGCAAAGATTATTAAAATATTTCGCGCCTTATCTGAGGGTTTCTGGCTGTTACTCGTTCACTTCATCTGCATTGTGGAAGAGGCAGGAGTAGTTCAGTTTTAGTTCCGCGTCGTGAGGTGTAATTTTCAGGTGTGATGTCCCTTAGATTATTTATTCAAGTTCAATTCTTCTCGCCACCTCACCATTTTCCGTTGGAAACTATTCCTGACCCCACTCTGCAGGTTCAAGGATTCCGGCCAGCGCAACACGTGGTCGAAGGGGGCCGCGCCCGTCAATTCCGCGCCCCAGACAGGGCAGAAGGCAGCAGCGAGCAGCAACAGTTTTTCCCGCTTTCGGTGACGACCGTAAGTACAAGTAGAAGCCCACAAATCGTTTGTGAGGCGCCGACGGCGTCTGAGTGATGCGTGAAGCGTAGACGTCCGTTGTCCGACAGGAGAGCGCGCAAGCGTGCCAGGAATGTGCTATAGGTAAGCGTCGACCAAATCAACCCGCCAGTGTCGTAAGTCAGCAGCGTCCCCCGACGCGCCGCACCTCAGCACCGTAGAACCCACCCAACGTTTCGCAGCGTCGGTCAGAAGCGCTGTAGAGCCGCAGCGTCCCCCGACGCGCATCCCGACGACAGCGTCCACAGCGTCGGTAAGCCGAGCAGAGTCATCATCTGGCGATCATCCGTCCCCGTCGTGCTGATATGGTACCGTGAGTAAATGCATGCAAATCAGTGAAAGTCCCATGCGCATTGTTCGGATAGAAATGCAAACGGTCCTCAGAGCAGTCTTGTTGTTGACAGCTTGAAGCTAAAATTAGGTTTTATTTTTAAATAGATGGTTAAATATTACTGTTTAGTAAAACTTACAACAAGTTTTTCTTCTATCTATCTCGGGCAGCCGATGGTAACGTTTTTAGCCGGATAGTAATCGCTCGTACCTTAAAGGTTCATATAATTTGCATATAATATAGCACATAAGTTAATATTGTATTAAACTTGTCGCATGTAGAACTTACTACGCTAGGATTTCAAGTATGCATGAAGAATTCTGCCGTAGCGGTCTTTAGTTAATTCATAGAAATTAAGGTTACAAATTGTAGTTTAGCTAGGATAACAAATTATAGCATTAAATTCATGAAATTCAAGGCATGTTTCTCACTCAACTCACTAGTTAGTGTGCACAACGCTTAGTATACAAAATAGATTGAGTTCACTTGGATTATGCACAGATTTTAACAATTTAGATTATTTAGCATAGATAAACGTGTTTCATCCATATAGATTCTAGACGTTCTATTATCTCTTCATCTGCCTATTCCCTACAGCCTATCTGCATGCATAGGTAGTCTCCCTGACGGTTCTATTGACATATGCCGACACTACCCACGTTGGTCGCAACTCGTCGCATCTGCAACAGGGGCATCGGTATGCTCGGCGGTACAGGGTTGTCCCGATATACCGAACACATCTCCGGCTCGTAATCCTGTTCCGGAACCACAATCCGGAGCAGCGTTACTTCCCTCGATCTCCAGTACCGCCAGGTTAGCGGTTGCCCGTTTGACCAATCCGTAATTGGTCCTAACAATCGCTTGGCGAATCCTTCCATCACCTGCTGCAATTGGTTCTTCGACGATCCCTCTAATCCACGCTTTGCGCCGGTTTCCATCGACGATGTACACAAGATCACCTTTTCGTAACGGCGTTGACTCATCAAACCACTTACTGCGTCGATTGATACTCGGAGTATATTCTTTCAACCAACGTTCCCAGAGATTATTGGAGAGCTCTACAGAACGCTGGTACGTGTCACGAAGTGCACTAGCTGGATCGGTAGGGGGTAGTACTTCGTGGGGTTCGTTTGCAGCCGTTCCTCGAAGAAAATGGTTAGGAGAAAGAGTCTCCTGAAGAGCACCTTGGGATATGTAGACAAGTGGACGACTGTTAACCATATCTTCAGTTTCAGCTAATGTGGTGAGAAGGATTTCATCGTTCAGTCGACGCCCGTCGTTGAGCACCGCCATGACGTTCTTCACAGTCCGGACCATTCGCTCCCATATGCCTCCCATATGAGGAGCGGCAGGTGGGTTAAAGTGCCATTTCGTCCTAGCACTAGTAAACTCCTCGGCACATTCTGCGCTGATTTCTTGCCATTGCTGCACAAATTCCTTGCTTGCAGCTTTTAGATTGGTACCGTTGTCGGAAAAATACTCTGCTGCGGGGCCCCGTCGACAGATGAAACGTCTGATCGCCATTGTGCACGATTGCGCTGTGAGGTTGTGGGCCACTTCAAGGTGGATAGCCCTAACTACTAGACACGTGAATAACACTATCCACCTTTTTTCTGAACGTCGACCTACCGAGACTTGTACCGGACCTAGGTAGTCGATCCCAACAAACGTAAAGGGTCGCTTGTAGGGCGTTAGACGTTGTACAGGAATGGACACCATTCTGGGTACCTTCGGTAAGCTCTTGCGTACCTTGCACCAGTTGCAGCTTCGCTCGACTTTCGCCAACACAGTGTTCACACTGATAATGAGAAAGCGTTGTTTTATCTCATTTTTGACAGTTTCCCTAAAGGCATGACCGTACGCTTCATGATAGTGGCGCACTAGAAGTTCGGTTACTGGTCCATCTCGGGGAAGGATGACTGGGAACCGCATGTCGAACGGTAGATTCTCGGCCCTATCGCACCGCCCTTCCATTCTCAATACCTTTTCGCTATCTATGAGAGGCGTCAGCTTATAGAGTGTGCTGCTCTTTTCTAGGGTTATCCACTTCGATGGTTCGAGGTCTACATTTTTCAGGAGCGTTGTAATTTTATCTCCAAAGTACTCGTATTGCGCGGATCGGAAAAGAAGAGTTTCAGCTCGTTGATACTCATTTTGCTTCAGAGGCACCCGAGTCGAATATACGCCGGAGATTATGCGATGTTGTTGATTCTTCGTCGGTTTGAGTGTTTCGATGGACTCCCCGCGTATTTTCCGTTGACAATTCGAGATGAATCGTAGCGCGCTCGCCAACGTCCTCACGAGAACGTTCCATTTTGAAAACTTGGTAGCGTCGATCAGCTTATCTGGGAACGTGACGTCGTGGAACAAATGTACAGCCCTTAATTCCGCTTTAGTGTTCGTAGGAGGAAGTTGTTGACGCGGCCAAGTTTCTTGGGATTGGTAAAGGAAATTTGGCCCACGAAACCATTCTGGAACCAAGCCACAATCGCTTCTCCACTTCGTAAGGCAGTCAGCAATGTTCATCTTCGAGGATATCCACCTCCATTCCGACAGCTTTGTTAGGCTTAAGATTTCCCCGATCCTGAAGCTGACGAATTGTTTGTAGCGTTTTTGATCCGACGCTATCCAAGACAGGACAGTTCGGGAATCAGTCCAGAAAAAGGTTTGATCTACTTTAAGTGATAAATGTTGTTTGAGTTGCTGCGACATCCTTGATCCCAGTACAGCCGCTTGCAACTCGAGTCGGGGGATCGTAAGTTGTTTTAGAGGTGCTACTTTGGTTCGTGCCATAACCAAGGAACACTTGACTAGACCGTCGACTTCAATCCGTAGATATCCAGCACATCCGAAGGCGTTTTCCCCTGCGTCGCAGAATATATGCAGCTGTATGTGTCCAAAATCCGTTGACTGCACCGTGCCGAAGTAGCTACGTGGAATTTTCAGGCTGGCTATCTCTGGTAACGCGCTTACCCACGATCTCCACTTATTGTACGAGTCGTCGTCAACTTCCTGGTCCCAGTCGTATCCGGACCTCCAAAGATCTTGAACTAGCATCTTCCCCAACGAAGTGAACGGGGCTAGAAGGCCCAAGGGATCGAACAAAGTCATAACTGAACTAAGAACGACCCTTTTTGTTGGTTTGGTGGAGTGAATCGATGAGACCGCCATTCCGGATGGAACAGCGAATGACAGAGTGTCCAACTGCGGGTTCCAGATAACGCCCAGCACTCTTTCGTTTTCGGTAGCTTTGTCCTGGTGAAAGTGTACTAATTCGGTTGATCCTTCCTCGCCCAGACCGTTTAGGACCAGCGGCGAATTCGAAGACCAGTTTCTGACTTCGAACCCCGCTTTAGCGATGATAAACCTTACTTCCTTGGCTCTCTGTAGAGCTTCTTCCTCAGAGTCCAAGCTATCAAAGTAATCATCCACGTACGTGCGGTCTACAATTGCAGAAGCAGCATCGGGAAACTGTGTCGAGTGTTCAAGAGCGTTCCGATTTTTTATAAATTGGGCCGAACAGGGAGAACACGTAGCCCCAAAAGTAGCCACGTCCATAATATAGACCACCGGAGGATCCGTTGAATCGAAGCGAAATAGGAAGCGCTGAGCTTGCTTATCGGCATCCCTAATACGCAACTGGTGGTACATTTCGCGTATGTCGCCACCAATTGCTACTGCTCGTTCGCGAAATTTACAGATCACCGACGGTAGGGAAGTGAGGAGATCTGGGCCCTTGAGCAGGTTTGAATTGAGAGAGACGCCTCCGACAGTGGCCGCCGCATCCCATACAAGGCGCACTTTGTTTGGCTTTTTGGGGTTGAGGACCACATTCAGCGGTAGGTACCAAACCTTGGAACTGTCTACGCTTGCCAACTCGGTTTCAGTTGCCTTTTTCCACGTACGCTTCAATTTGCTGGTGAACTTCAGTTTTCAGCCGAGATTCCTTAGAAAGCCTTCGTTCTAGTGCCATCATCCGCTTCAACGCCATCGGGTAACTGTCTGGAAATGTTACGCCATCGTGTTTCCAGATCAATCCCGTTTCGAAACGGTCTCCCACGCGTCTAGTCGTTTTCTCAAGAATATCTCTTGCCCGTACGACGTCTTCTGTTTCTGGTATCGCTTCAGTTTGCTCGTACGGATCTTCCATGGTGTACTGCGCCCTTAGCAAATCGTGTAGATACTGATTGCTCACCGGTTCTACTGAGTGATGATGCACGTACGCCTTCGGTGAGGTCCGCTGTTGATTTGGACCGTAGATGGACCACCCTAGTAGTGAACGTACGGCAATGGGTTCTCCGGAATTCCCCACCTTTGATTCCAGAGGAGCAAACAGGTGGAGATTGTCGAGGCCAATCAGGATGCGAGGAATTTCCGTGCCGTAATCCGAGATCGCTAGTCCTGTTAGATGATGGTATCGGTTGATGATCTCTTCGAGAATGATGTCCTGTTTGGGCAGAACGAGTTCCTTCACCGTACGTGCTTCGTTCAACGCATACCGTTTCGAACTTCCTCTTGCTGATATTTGAAGGCAGATTCTCCGTGATCCTTGCTCGTACCGCTTCATTTTCGCTGTCCAGACAACTTCTAACGGCTCTGGAATACCGTCAGCTTTGAGCGTGTCGGCAATCGAATCTTCTACCAGCGTTGTCGAGGCACTTTCGTCGAGGAACGCTGATGTTTCCACCATTCGGTCTCCGCAGTGTAGCGTGATAGGGACGATGCGGAATATTACCAACCTGTGCGACTGCAAATGTGCGTTACTCTCGACTACCGAGAGTTGGATGCTTTCTACTGCTCGGTGGAGTAGAGTATGATGGCTTTTTGTGCAGTTTGGTGCATTGCAGCGCCCTTTGAACGTGCATGGTGCTTTACCATGGTCGTTGAGACATAATTGGCAAAGTTTGAATTTCTCAACGATTTCTAGCCGTTCACCAATATTGAGCTTGGCAAAATCATCGCAATATCGCACCTTGTGGTCGTTTCGCTTGCAGACGACGCACGGCTTCCTTGGTTTCGGATGTGTTTTCGAACGCGACCCGCTTGGCCTGTTTGGTTTAGCGTTGTGGGTGTTAACGAACTCCTTCTTCTTCGGCTTACTTTTCAGCGACTGACCGATTATCCCATGCTCCGCTCCAGTGAAGTCTGCTACCTCAGAGACCTCCGATACAATACCGTTGATGAAATCGGTGAAGTTCCTTAGCGGCGTACCGACTTTTCCGCGCTTGAACCGGACCCAGTCCAGTTTATATTCGGGCGGTAGCTTGTTGACAAGCTCTTGTACTAGCATGGGATTACTCAGATGATCGTACAACCCAGCTGCCTCGAGGTTATCGCAGAGTTGTTTGACTGTGATCCCGAAGTACAGGAACGTCTCGAGCCGATCCATTCGTGGAGCTTGGGCCTGTCGTACCTTCGCAACCAGAGACTTCAGCAACTTTTCCGGGTTACCGAACAGTTTCCGGAGATCTTCAATAACTTCGGGTACAGAATCCGGAATCAACAGGCGGCTTTGCACGGCTTCCTTCGCCAGTCCCTGAAGGCTGTCTTGAAGCCTTTTTAAATTGTCCGTGTTGGTAAACCCACACGCGGCCGTAGTATACTCGTAGCAACTTATAAAAAGCGGCCACACCTCCGGCTCCCCACGAAATACTGGTAGATGCTTAGACACGGCTTGTCTATCCGCTAGCTGTTCTGGCGTAGGTCCTCGTCCTCCAGCGTAACCTTGAGGTTGATCTTCGGGCCTTCGACGGTTCCTAATATTCCGGATGACGAGTTGTTCCTCCGCAGTCAAGTCCGATCGATGCAGAAGTTCGTCCCATTCTCGGGAAACGTTCGTTGGTGCTGGTGGATTTTGCAATGAATGTTGAATGGAACGGGTAGCTGGCTCGATCCCCGGCTCGTTTAGCATCGTGGGTCTTGGTAACTCCCGGTTGACGTTCCGCAAGTTGTTCCCGGTTGAAGGCTTGGTGTGTGAGCATTGAAGAACCGGCTCATGTCCGCCATACTTCTTCGGATATGCTCCTCGTGGATCATCCCTTACCGTGTCCAACCAGGTCTTCGCTCTGTCAACCCCTGCTGCACCTTCTTCTTCATCATCAGTCTCGTCATGTTCTTCGTACTGTTGAGAAAGGTCCAGTTTAAGTTTCTGGAACCGACTTCGAAGTTCCTGGCGCCGTTGTAGAAACTCCTGTTCATCGCGCAGCTGTTGTTCCAGGACTTCTTGTTCCTGTGCCAGCTCCTTTTCCTGCATTTGCCGTTTCAGCAGCCGCTTCTTCTCCAGGAGTTCCCGTTCCATCTGCAGACGCTTCTCGTGCAGAACTTTTTCTTCGTCCAGCTGTTTCACTTTAGCACTTTTCTCATATTGCAGCTGCGCCAGCGACTCCTCGAAACTAGCGACAATAGCGTCCACTTTCCCCGACTCAGACCCAGTATCACTCTTACTACTAGTTTTCTTACCGGTCTTCTTCGAGGGAATCTTTTTGGAGTTTTTCGGCACCTGCAAGGTATTCGTGCACTTTGTACAGACCCACTGTGACTCCTTTACGGCTTCGGTGACACCGGCGCAAGTATAGTGGGCCCACTGGTCACAATTGTCACATTGGACCATATCGTCTACGCTTTCATGATCCTCGCAGAGCATACAGGTGAGATCGCCCGGTGCATCGTTATCCTCCGGCATTTCGAGGTTATCCGAGAGTTGTTCTTCAAGATTGTTCGGATAGAAATGCAAACGGTCCTCAGAGCAGTCTTGTTGTTGACAGCTTGAAGCTAAAATTAGGTTTTATTTTTAAATAGATGGTTAAATATTACTGTTTAGTAAAACTTACAACAAGTTTTTCTTCTATCTATCTCGGGCAGCCGATGGTAACGTTTTTAGCCGGATAGTAATCGCTCGTACCTTAAAGGTTCATATAATTTGCATATAATATAGCACATAAGTGGATATTGTATTAAACTTGTCGCATGTAGAACTTACTACGCTAGGATTTCAAGTATGCATGAAGAATTCAGCCGTAGCGGTCTTTAGTTAATTCATAGAAATTAAGGTTACAAATTGTAGTTAAGCTAGGATAACAAATTATAGCATTAAATTCATGAAATTCAAGGCATGTTTCTCACTCAACTCACTAGTTAGTGTGCACAACGCTTAGTATACAAAATAGATTGAGTTCACTTGGATTATGCACAGATTTTAACAATTTAGATTATTTAGCATAGATAAACGTGTTTCATCCATATAGATTCTAGACGTTCTATTATCTCTTCATCTGCCTATTCCCTACAGCCTATCTGCATGTATAGGTAGTCTCACTGACGGTTCTATTGACATATGCCGACACTACCCACGTTGGTCGCAACTCGTCGCATCTGCAACAGGGGCATCGGTATGCTCGGCGGTACAGGGTTGTCCCGATATTCCGAACACGCATGGTGTAGTTTTTTTGCCCGCTCCCGATTGTTAGTTCGAGACGCGTGGCGGCGGCTATTTTTGGTTTGACCACAGCCGGAGTTGAAGTGAATGCAAACACCGCACAAGAGCACGTGATAGGAAAGCATTAGGAAGGTAGAATAACGAATTGGAGAGTATGTACATATAGAGTAAGAGAAGGAGAGAGAAAGTTTAACACTCCAAATACCGTGATAAAAAAAACTCACGCGGAATACCGTGATCAGAAAAAAGTTGGAACTTTTACTTTGAGCAGCTCGTTCTCAGACGTCTGTGGTCCGATTCAAAATTTTTTTTTCAGGGATCTTCTACCCAACTCTTCTATTTTTGTGTTCTGTAAAAAATATGTTTCTAGGGATGCTCATTTTTTCCCAGACTTGCGTGAGTAAGGAACATTTTTAAAAAACCTCACTATTTTTGATTGGCGTTCCAAATTTTAAGAGTGATTATGGAAAATGACTAGAAATCGGTATACTTGCACACTACGAAAAAATCAAAATTACTTGTGACGTAAATTTACTGCACAGAACGTAAACAGTTTAATGACGTAAGTTTACAGGTCTTTTGACTTAATTATACGTCATTCTTGTAAAATTGAGCTCAAGGTGACGTAAACAATTTGGCAATCGTTAGTCATTACGTTTCATATGACGAAAAATCCAGTTTAATGTGACTGAAAATTACGTCACTTGGGCGTTCAAATTTACGTCATATGTGTCGCTTTTTCTTCGGCAAAGTTCTCTGTGTTGGTTAGTACTTCACCTTTATCTCATCGGTTTTGATCTAAATCTGCTGTATTTTATCTTGATAAGTATTATTTTTCTAAATAAGTATCTAGAATTGCCTACATCCTTTCTAGAGGGTTTCTGTCTTCGACAAAGATCACTGAATTGATTGGTACTATACTTTTACCTCTCAGGTTTTCATCTAGATTTGCTGTAAATGATCTAGATAAGTTTTATTTTTCTACATGACTCTCTAGAATTATAGCTATGCATCCGAGAGGGTTGCAGTCTTCGGCAAAGTTCTCTGGACTGATTACTACTTCACTTTTACGACTTCGGTTTTGATCTAGATCTGCTGCGCTTTATCTAGATAAGTATTATTTTTCTAAATTACTCTCTGGAATTCACTACATGCATCCTAGAGGGTTTCTGTCTTCGACAAAGTTCATTGAATTGATTGGTACTACGCTTTTACGTCTCCGGTTTTCATCTAGATCTACTGTAAATGATCTAGATAGGATTTCCTACTAGACTTTCTGGATTTCTAGCTATGCGTCCTAGAGGGTTGCAGTCTTTGGCAAAGTTCTCTGCATTGGTTAGTATTTCACTTTTACCTCATCGGTTTTAGTCTATATATGCTGTAGCTGATCCAGATAAGCTTTATTTTTCTATATGACTTTTTTAGAATTCTCGATATGCATCCTAGAGGGTTTCAGTCATCGGCAAAGAACTTTAGATTTGTTTCTACTAAACTTTAACGGCTTTGGGTTTGGTTTTGGTATGCTGTGACTGAGCTAGATCAGTTTTATCTTACGATATAACTTCAGAGCCTATGCCAAAATGTATTGAATTGGTTTTTTTTTTCAATTTTTACTGTTTATTTACTGTTTAAAAAGCATTCACAAAAACATTACAAAGTATTACAAAATATACAAAGATGTTTTTAAAGCTAATCTTAATCCTAATTCTTAACAAAAATCTGTATTTATTTCAACAGATGTTAAGATTATTTCCAAAATGATTACTAAATAATTTTTTACTGTTCCATCTAGTGTCTCTTATTATTTTTTGAAATTGAAACAAGCTTGGATTTCTATGATGATTTACATTATAAGCAATAGCTTCGCAAACTAACCATATTGCTGTCTTAAGCTTTCTATTCTGCTTCCCTACTCTCTTATAAAGCAGTAGATGGGGAGATTTTATCTCAATTTTGAATCTATTCCTAATTATTCCCGATACCCACAACCATATTTTGGAAGTTTTTGTACAATTAATTATTCTGTGCAAATTGTTATCCGGTTTACCACATACATCGCAATTGAAATTGTCTACATTCGCTATATTGTTGAACATTTTTATATTATTTGGAACTATATCATTGAATATCTCATAAAGTGCAGATCTTGTTGACAAAGTTAGAAAATTTTGATTTATATTTTCCCAAATTTCACTCCATAGAATCTGTGGATACTTTTCCTCTACTTTGACTTTTATGTTAATTTCATCAATCAGGTAACTGTATATTTGTTTGTTTGTTACTAAGTGAGACAGTTCTTTTATATCCTTTGCTCTTGAAATATATCTCTGAGTATTAAGACTCAAATTTTTCAAATTACTTGTAGCAATAAAATAGTGATTGATAGTTTCATTTCCTTTAAAAAGTAAATTCCTTATGAAAAGTGATTTACACTGGGTTTCCGGATCAAGCAAATTTAGACCTCCTTTGAGGTTGTGCAGGTACAACTGAGTTCGTTCAATTTTGAAGATTCTATGACATCCCCACAAAAAATATCCTGTATTCTTCCTAATTTGTGCAATATGCACATTACTTGGCGGCAAAATTTGTGAAACATACCACAATTTAGAAAGTATGTATGTATTTAAAACAATGACCCTCTCCAATAAATTAAGTCTTCTCGACATCTGTGCCTGTGTGGCAATATTAATGCTTGCTATGATTTTCTTATAATTACTCTCTACCATTACTTTGTAATTGGAGTTAATGAGTAAACCAAGTATTTTCAATTTATTTTTCTCTGAAATGAGCTGAGGCCCTATCTTGCAATTGTTGAATCTCAAAAATCCAGATTTTTTTTACATTTATCTTGATATCAGCAAATATTGAAAAAATTTCAATTATCTGAAAAACAGCATCAAATTCACAGTCGGATCTGATGAGAAGAGTCAAATCGTCAGCAAAAGCCAGAACTTTAACAAAACGCCCAGAAATTAAAATACCCGATATACTATTATTCAAGTGTCTTATAAGCGGCTCAATATATAAGCAAAAAAGTAACATGGACAAAGGACATCCTTGTCGCACAGATCTCTTGATTCCAAAGGAAGGTGTTAAAAAACCATTTACGAGGATTCTAGAAGTCGCTTTACTGTATAACAGTCTTATGCAATTAATCAATTGTTCTGGTAGTTGAAATTTTTCCATGATTTCCCATAATCGTTTATGACAAACCATGTCAAATGCCTTTTCAAGGTCGATGCTGAGTAGAGCAAATTTAAACCTTTTTGACTGTTGTGCTTTCACAACGAGAGTACGAATGACATCAAGATTATCGGTGCAACTTTTATGTTTGATTCCAGCTGTTTGTCCTTCTTCAATCAGCTCCTCGAGGCAAATTTTTAGTCGATTGGCAATTATCTTACAAAAAAGCTTATAATCAGCATTTAGTAAACTGATTGGTCTATAGTTATTGATATCGCTTTTACTTCCTGTTTTAGGAATTAGTATGATAATTCCACTAGAAAAACTTTCGATTGGGACAATATTGCCCGAAAAAATGCCGTTGAAAAGTTTGAGCAAATCTTCTTTTACAATAGAGTAATGAATATGGTAAAACTCATAAGTAATGCCGTCTGGCCCGGGAGCTTTTTTCATAGTGCTATTTTTTATCGTACCTAGAAGTTCATCTTCTGTAATCGGTGTAACTAATGCTTGTTTGGAATTTTCACTAAGGGCTCTCCTGATTGAAGTTAACATTGAAAGTGTACTATTACTGTTACCGCAATCGTCAAATTGATTCTTATAATGCTCATAAATAATTTCTTTTGTCTGACTATGGTCGCTTAAACGACCATCGCTGGTTTTCAGTTGCACACGATTGTGATTGCTATGCCTTTTAACGAATTTCGAAACCTGGTAAATACCCATTTTCTCTGCTTCCAGGATAGTGTTTGGTTGAAAGCCTGAACAAATTGATTGCAGACGCTCATTTTCCGCGTTCACGATAAGGGATTTAACTTGGAACATCTCGTCATTCACATCTTCATTATTGATCTGCCGGTTCTCTAACTCTTTCAACCTATTATACCAAACCTCTTTTTGTGCACGGTTACGTTGATTATGTTCAAAAAACTTCGAATTATAGAACTGTTTAATTTTGTTTTTAACATCAAAACACCACCACTCTGCAAAATTATTAACGTATTTTCTCCTAGCGCGCAGACTATCGTACTCTTCCGAAAACTGCAGGGATAATTCATCATCCTGCAATAAAAAGTCCTTGATCTTCCAGTAGCCTCTTCCAAAAGCCGGAAATCGCTGATTGGCATCAATTTGATAGTTAAAAAATATCGCGTGATGATCCGAAAACGGTATTGCCCTGGTATCAAATTTGCTAATTTTGGTTAAAATTTGCTTCGATGCATAAAAGCGGTCGATCCGTGAAGCGGAGTCATTTCTAAAAAAGGTGAACTGCTTATTCTGTCCTTTAAGTTTAAGTTCAACATCTTTGAGGTCAAAAAGGTTGGTCAAGGTTTTTAAGCCTCTACTGATATTTTTGAAATTTCCACGAGTATCATCGTCCTCTAGAATGCAATTAAAGTCACCTCCTATTATCGTGTTGGAGACTGCAGTTTTACCCATATGTTTAACTGTTTGAATTTCGAACAAATCATCACGTTCAGCTCTGTGCTGAGATCCTGCATGACCGTAAAAATTAACGAAATTGATGTTGTCTACTACAATAGAAATAATTCTTCCAGAAGGACATTTTAAGCAATCCCGCGTCTCGACCGATTTACGTACCAAAATGGCCGTACCAGAACTAGTTCCATTCCGATTTACGAAGGCTTCATGAGATGGCAAAAAAGAAAAATCATCAAATGCAACTTCCTGTAGAAACACTACGTCGAAATCGTTATTGAGCACAAACTCTTTCAATAGAGATATTTTAACGTTCACCTTGATTGAATTGATATTGATGGATGCAACTTTACGAATAAAATTCATTGCTTACGTAGTATTCAAAAAAAAAAACGAAATCATAACCTCAAAACGTTGCCATGGTCATCAACAAAGTTCCAGTTTGCACTAGCAAGAAGTAATTTCAATTCCAAAATCATAACCTTAATTCATAGCCATGTCATCACCAAGTCGTAATCGCACATGATCGAAAAATTATCTTGAGTCGCTAATCATAACCTCAAACACAGCCAGCATCATCATCTGTTTGTACATAACCCAGTATAAATCACATTTCCAATCGATAACCTCAAATCTAGCCAATTGTCATCAAACATAACCAAAATCGCATTATACCCAGTAAATTCCAAAACCATAACCCCTAAACATAGCCATTGTCATCATAATTTTCCAGCTCATCCACCTCAAACTAACCTCAATTTTTGGACCTGCTTTTACCACTGTCCTTCGGTTTAGCGGACGATGATGCGATGATTTCCAGAGCATCATCATCTTTCTTTACCTTCCGACTTCTCGTAACCCGACTGAATCCCTCGTCCTCAGTTGAGGAACTGTCGTGCTGCCTTTTTACCGCATGACCATTTTCATCCATTTCAGCGTCGGAACCCCCTTCATCGTTGACGCTTTCGTTAGCCGGAGGATGCGCACAATCCTTGCGCGCACCACCGGTTGCACCGAACCCGCTTGAAGATTCGTTTTCGTTGTCACGTGTTGCTGTAGCAGCTTTTGCCGCCGGTACAAGTACCGTCATCGAACTACCTATCTCGGCAGTCGGCGCCTTGTTTTTCAGCATTGCAGCATAACTGGTTTGCTCCGCCGGAACAGCAGGTCCAGTCGCCTCCACGTTGCCGTTACCTTTAACCGTCCTACCCTGATTTGCCACGTTTCGGGGACATTCCGCCTTCAGGTGGCCTTCTTCTTTGCACAAGAAACACTTGTGCTTAACTCCTTCGTAATAAATTCTTCCTCGGCGATTGAGAAAGAACAGTGTAGCTGGAATTTCTTTTTTTATCTCGATGTGGACTCCTCGAACTCCTGTTGTCAGGTCCAGTTCCAGTTGAGCGGGAAACCTTTCCCGAACCATCCGGCGAACAACTCCGAACTTCGACAGGACGGATGAAATTTCCTGATCGGGAACTTCTGGAGGCAAATCGAAAATTCGGATGTACTTACTACATCCACCAGCAACAGACATCTTAATTTCGACTTTTTCTCCATTCGAGTA